>NC_052049.1:102275472-102407426 GCF_903992535.2 Arvicola amphibius | reverse complement strand
CCTTCCTTCCTTCCTTCCTTCCTTCCTTCCTTCCCCCCCCCTCTCTGTTCTACAACACAAATCTAGGGCTTTGAGTGTTCTAGGCACGTGATCTACTACTGAACATTGTGCATGATACTTAATGGTAGCACTTTACAAGACCGTCATGTTCACATATCAACAAATTCCAAAGGTGACAGAGCCTAACAATGAAATTATATATAGACACATATGTTTAAAATCTTAAAATATGATTATGTAATTATTTTATATTCTAGTATAAAATGTATATGTTTTTACATATATATATATATAATATATATAGTATTTGTACAGACCAGCCTGGTCTACAAGAGCTAGTTCCAGGACAGGCTCCAAAGCTACAGAGAAACCCTGTCTCGAAAAACCAAAAAAAAAAAAAAAAAAAAAAGTACAGCTTCCTCATGTGCCTTTTGTATAGCTTATCAGTATATTTAGTCTTTAATTTTCTTTATCCACAACTTTATTTTAGTTTTTGATTATGTGAGTCTGTGATCCTTTTTATTTTAATTTTAGTTCATTCATTCATTTATGTTATTTTGTTTTGAAACACTTTTTTTTTTATTGAAAATAGATTCTTGGTTTCTAGGCTTGGCTGACCCCAGGAGGACACGGCCAGCTTTGTCACAAGGTCTCTACACTTGGGGATGGGAAGAATTTTACCCATGAGCAGCAGGCGCCGCGCAGTCAGGCAGCATTACGATTCTTGGAAGCAGGGTCCTGCTCAGTGCCCTGACAAATGGAGCCGGACAAGGAGACCCACATGCGGGCCAGGCAGAAGGGCACTGTTATGGGGGACAAATAAATGGTGTGGTATGGGAGAGAGAAAGCACCAGAATAGTTCATGTGATGGGGACAGAGACAGATCTGAAGAGGTGGAAGCAGTGAGGAGCAGGCTGACATGGCTGTCTTGCCATGTGGATTGCCACCCAGGGCCATGGTGGTGTCTGTGCCTAAGTTTCTGCTTATGTCTGGACTCATGGCTCTGCTACAACCACCGTCTGTGTTGATGTCTTGGATCGTGATACCTCCGAAGGCTGAGAGGCTAGGGCTGCCCAGAGTTGGCTCAGCCCCTCACTGGTGGCAACACCAGGAAGAACTGATCCTGCCTCTCACTGGCTGAAACACTAGACACTAGAGCAGGACTCCTCACCAGCGCAGCAAAATGGAGCTGACTCCACTTACAGGGACAAGGGTGAGCTGACCCTGAGGGTGTGAGAATGAGAGAGAAGGTTGCACCTGCCACGTGGTGAGGGGAAAAAATGCCTCCTCTTGTTCCTCGCCACCAGCAGCAGATTGGGAGCGGGGGCGGACCTGACACAACCTCTAACTAGCTGCAGCACTCAGGAGAACAGCCACGCAGCAGTTGACACTGTAAAAAGGGGCACGGGTGAGCAGGCCCTAAGGGTGTGAAAGGGGCATAGATGGTACTGTCTTCCTCATCTGCGGTGTCGTAATGGTGGTGAAGGAAAGATGCCCTCCCCCATTGCCTCTACAGCCTCCAGCTGGCAAGGGAGCTGCAACACTTGGTGCTGCAGGAGCAGGTGTGAGCTGGCCTGAGAATATGAGTGTGGGAAACCTGGCCCCGCCCCTCACCTGCCATATGCCTACGCCCCTTGCTCATGGCTGCAAAGGGGTAACAAGGGCTGCAAAGGGCTGCAAAGGACAGTGCTGGAGAGCTCACCCTAGTGGTGAAGATGGAGGTGGGGAGAGGGGTGTCCAGCACACCCAAAGCTACAGCATCTCCATGACACAGGGCAACAACAGAATATCCAAGAGAAGTCCCAGTGAGGGCCCAGCATCCATAGTGTAGCAGAAACCAGGGCCTCCAACCAGACCAGTGACTCTGCAATAACACTTGCAAGTACAGATGTGTGGACTAATGGGTGTGCTGTTTGACTCACTGTGTCACAATACAGCTTTCGTGATGGCATTGACTTTTCCTTTTTCTTTCTTTTCCTCTTTAATTTATTTTATTTTGAGGGGCCTCATTGCAAGGGCAGAGGGTGGATACAAAGGGATGGAGAAATGAAAGAGATGGAAACGGAGATGTGAAAGACAAAAAAATAAATGAAAAGAAAGGGGAAAAAGAAACTAGATTCTTCTCTCATACAATACATCTCAACTACTGTTCCTCCGCAGATACTTCCAGCTCTCCACGCACCTCCCCTCTCCTCCCAGATCCTCCCCCACCTCAGTGTCCCTTCAGAAAAGAGAAGACCTCCAAGAGATAACAACCAAAAAAGACAAATCAAGCTACAATAAGACAAGACAAAAGCCCTCATATCAAGGCTGGACAAGGCAGCCCAGAAAGAGGAGGAGGAGTACCAAGAGCAGGCAAAGCAGTCAATGATACACCCACTCCCGTTGTTTGGAATTCTACAAAAATACTAATGGCCATAACATATTTGCAGAGGTTCTGGTGCAGACCCACACAGACCCAGTGCTACTTCAGCCTCTCTGAACCCAGGTGAGCCCTCAGGTGATTCTGTGAGCCATGGTCATCTGGTGTCCTTCATCCCTTCTGACTCCTACAGTCTTTCCTCCCTCTCTTCCATGGGTTTCTTCCCTGAGCTCCAAGGGAGGAACACAGTGGAGACCTTCCATTTAGACTCCCTTTGCATAATGCCTGACTGTGGGTCTCTGCATCTGCTCCCATCCCATCTGCTGCCAGAGGAAGTCTCTCTGATGACAACTGGGCAAGACACCCATCTACAAGTATAATATCATTAGGAATATAGGAATATATAAGAATAATTTTATTGAGGCTTTTTTGCCAGTTATATTTGCTAGGTCCCTGGGCTATCCATTTTGGCCATCTAAGCAATGTAGGGTATGGGCTCCGTTAAAGTAGAGTGAGCCGCAACTTAAATCAGACATTGGTGATCACGTTCATGTGTTCTGGCCCACCACTGCCCCAGCGCATCTTGTAGGCAGGAAGAATTGCAGGTGGAGAGTTTTGTGGCTGGGCTGTTGTCTTTCCATAACCTGCAGATAGTACCTTCGCAAGTTAAAGGGACTAGAATGTAGAAGAAGTCTCTTCGCCCTCACTAGCTTGGCTTCTGGACATTTAATGAGCTGAGTGGAAGTTGTCATTAACAATGGAGCCCTGCTGTCAGTTTTCAGAGGGTGAGCTTCTGCTCTAGCATCAGTCTGGGTTGTGTAGGGATCTCCACTGGGACCCGCTTGGCTAACAGCTCAATAGAATGTAACCCAGTCCCACCTCTGGAACCCTTGCCTGGTTATAAAATATGGCCAGTTCAGCCTCCTTATCCTTTATTGCTAGTACTCACTAGGGTCATCCTCATAGGTCCTATGAAGTTTCCACTGCAATAGGTTTACATACAGCCCCCCATATGTTCCTTCAATTCTAGCTATCTCTCTCCATACTCTTTTCCTTCATCAACCCACCTCACCTGATCTCTCCTGTTCCTGTTCTCTCCCGTCCCCAGTCTACCTGCAGAATCTATTCTGTTTCTCCTTCCCATGGAGATTTCTGTGTCCCCCTTGGGCACTCTCTGTTACCTAGCCTCTCTGGGTCTGTGGATTGTAGTGTGGTAGTTATCCTTTATTTTACAGTTAATATCCAATTATGAGTGAGTGCCTACCATGTTTGTCTTTTTGTGCTTTGGTTACTTCACTCAGGAGACCTTGAAAGAACAGTATTCAACTTCATATGAAAAAAAAACCCAGGACAACAAAAACAATACTGTACAATTATAAAACTGATCTTACCATACCTGATCTCAAACTCTACTATAGAGCTATCATAATAAAAAACACCATGCTATTGGCATAAGAACAGACACATTGATCAATGGAACTGAATCAAGACTCAGACATAAGCCTACACACCTGTGGACACTTGATTTTTGACAAAGAAGCAAAAACTGTACAATGGAGAAAAAAAGCATCTTCAACAAATGGTGTTGGCATGGATGTCAGCATATAGAAGAATGTAAAGAGATCCATTTCTATCACTCTGTATCCCATTTTCAATTGGATTGTTTGATTTGTTGATGTCTAGTGTCATGAGTTGTTTATATATTTTGGGTATTAGATCTTTATCAGATGTAAAGTTGGTAAAAATCTTTTCCCATTCTATAGGCTTCTGCTTTGTCCTATTGATGGTGGTCTTTGTCTTACAGAAGCTTTTCAGTTTTATGAGGTCTCGTTTTCATTAATTGTTGATCTTACAGCCTCTTCTCTCATCGTTCTGTTGAGAAAGTCAACTCCTGTGCCAATATGTTCAAGGGTGTTCCCTATTTTCTCTTCTATCAGGTTCAGTGTGTTTGGCTTTTATGTTGAGATCATTCATCCACTTGGACTTGAGTTTTGTTCAGGGTGATAAATATGGATCTTTTTGCATTCTTCTACATGGAAGTATCCATATTGTCCAGCACCATTTGTTGAAGATGTCTTTTTTCCTATGTGTATTTCTGGCTTCTTTTTTAAAAACCAAGTATCTGTAGGTATATGGATTTATGTCTGGATTTTCAGTTTGATTCCACTGATCAATGTGTTTGAAAATTTTATGCTGAGATGCAGTTCTATTACTATGTAGTATAACTTGAAATCAGAAATGATGATACCTCCAGCAGTACTTTTATTCTTCAGTATTGTTTTAATTTATCCTGTTTGCTTTTGCTTTTCTATATGAAGTTGAAAATTGTCCTTTCAAGAGCTGTGAAGAAATGTGTTGAAATTTTGATGGGGATTGCATTGAATCTGTAGGTTACTAGTGGTAGGATGGCCATTTTCCTGTTAATCTTACTAATCCATGAGCATGGGAAATCTTTCTATCTTCTGAGATTTTCTTCAATTTCTTTCTTTCAAATCTTGAAGGTTTTGTCATACATCTTTCACTTGCTTGATTAGAATTACTTCAAATATTTTATATTACTTGAGGCTATTGTAGAAAGTGTTGTTTCTCTGATTTCTTTATCAGTCTGTTTGCCATTTGTATATAGCAGTGAGACTGTTTTTTTTTTTTTGAGTTAGTATTGTATCCATCACTTTACTGAAGGAGTTTATCAGCTGTAGGAGTTCCCTGGTGGAATTTTAGGGCCACTTATGTATCCTTTCATATCACCTGTAAATAACTATACTTTGACTTCTTCCCTTCCAATTTGTATCTCCTTGATTTCCTTCAGTTGTCTTACTGCTCCAGCTAAAAGTTCAAGTACTATGTTGAATAGATATGGAGAAAGTGGATTTGCTTTGAGTTTTTCTTTATTTAATTTGATGTTGGCTATAGAGTTGCTGTAAATTGCTTTTTTTATATTTAGGTATGTCCCTTTTGTCCCTAATCTCTCTAAGACATTTATCATGAAGAGGTGTTGGATATTTTCAAAGCTTTTTCCAGCATCTAATAAAATGATAATGTGCTTCTTTTCCTTCTCTTTGTTGATATGGTGTATTACAATGACTGATTTTCCTATGTTGAACCACCCCTGCATCTCTGGGATGAAACCTACTTGATCCATGGTGAATGATGTTTTTTAGGTGTTATTTAATATGGTTTGCAAGCATTTTATTGAGAAGTTTTGCATCTATGTTCATGAAGGAAATTGGTATGCAATTCTCTTTCTTTGCTGAATCATTCCTGATTTTTATATAAGGGTGATTATGACCTTAAGAAATGACTTTAGTAATACTCCTTCCATTTCTATTTTGTGGAACAATTTGAGGAGTACTGGCATTAGCTTTTCTTGAAACTTTGGTAGAATTCTGCACTAAAGCTGTCTGGCCCTATTTTTTTTTGTATGTTTGTTTAAGAGATTTTTAATGACTTCTTTTACTTCCTTAGGGGTTAAAGGTCTATTTAGATTGTTTATCTGATCTTGATTTAACTTTGGTAAATGATATCTACTGAGAAAGTTACCCATTTATTTTAGATTTCCCAATTTTGTAGAGTATGTGTTTTTGAAGTATGACCTAATGACTGGATTTCTTCAGTGTCTGAAATGCCCTCTTTTCATTTTTGATTCTGCTAATTTGGATGTTCTCTCTCTGTCTTTTATGTAGTTTGGATAAGGGTTTGCCTATATTTTTATTTTCTCAAAGAACCAGCTCTTTATTTCATTGATTCTTTGTTTTATTTTCTTTGTTTCTATTTTATTGATTTGAACAATCAGTTTGATTATTTCTTGCCCTCTAATTTTTTGGGGTGTACTTATTTCTTTTTGTTTCAGAAATTTCAGGTGTGCTGTTAAGTTGCTAGTATGAGATCTTTCTAATTGTTTTATGTAGGTGCTTGGTGCTCTGAACTTTCTTTTAGCATTGCCTTCCTTGTATCCACTAAGGTTGGGTATGTCATGAATTATTATTATTTTTGAATTCTAGAAAGGCTTTAATTTCTTTTTGTTACTATGGATTTTTATTGTTTTTGTTGAGCTGTATTTTTTCCCTTCCCCTTCCTCCCCTTGCTCCCCTTCTACCCTCTCTTATGATCTTTATGCTCCCTTTTTATTCAGGAGTTCTCTGTTTAGGTCTATTTTAATATCTATTTTAATGGATTATTTGTTCTCTTGATGATAATTTTTTTTAATTCTTAGTGTATTTTAGAGAACAGTCCTCTATCTGATGTGGGGTTGGTAAAGATCTTTTTCCCATTCTGTAGATTGCCATTTTGTCTTGTTGACTGTGTCCTTTACTTTACAGAAGCATCTCAGTTTCAGGATGTCCCATTTAGTAACTCTTTCTTTCAGTGTCTATGCTACTTGAGTTATATTTAGGAAGTGGTCTCCTGTGCCAATGCTTTCATGTGTACTTCCCATTTTCTCTTCTGTGAGGTTCAGTGTGGTTGGGTTTATGTTGAGGTCTTTAATCCATTTGGACTTGAATTTTGTGCATGATGATATATATGGATCTATTTTCATTCTTCTACAGGTCGATAGGCAGTTGTGCCAGCATCATTTGTTGAATATGCTTTCTTTTTCTCCATTTTAAATTTTTTGATTCTTTATCAAAAATCAGGTGCTCATAGGTGTGTGGATTGACATCCAGGTCTTAGATTTCGTTCCATTAGTCCTTCTGTTTGTTTTTATGCCAATACCAGGCTGTTTTCAGTACCATAGCTCTGTAGTAGAGTTTGAAGTCAGGGGTTGTGATGCCTCCAGAAGTCCCTTTATTGTACAGGATTGTTTTGGGTATCCTGGGTTTCTTGCTTTTCCATATGAAGTAGAGTATTGTTCTTTTGTAAAATGAATTTTTATTGAGCTCTACATTTTTCTCTGCTCCTCTCTCTGCTTCTCCCCTCCTCCCTTCAACCCTCCCCACAAGGTCATCATGCTCCCAATTTACTCAGGAGATCTTTTCATTTTCTACTTCCCATGTAGATTAGACCTATGTAAGCATCTCTTAGTGTCCTCATTGTTGTCTAAATTCTCTGGGACTGTGGTTTGTAGGCAGGTTTTCTTTGCTTTATGTATTGTTCTTTTGAGGTCTGTGAAGAATTTTGCTGGGATTTCGATGGGCATTATGTTGAATCTGTCAATTGCTTTGGGTAAGATTGCCATTTTTACTATGTTAATTCTACCTACCCAAGAGCAGAGATCCTTCCATTTTCTGGTGTCTTCTTCAATTTCCTTCATTAAAGATTTAAAGTTCTTGTTATATAGCTCTATCACTTGTTTTGTTATAGCTCCTCCATGACATTTTATTTTATTTGTGGCTATTGTGATGGGTGATGTTTCTCTGATTCTTTCTCAGCCCACTTTTCATCTGTATAAAGGAGGACTACTTACTTTTTTGAGCTAATCTTGTATCCTGCTACATTACTGAAAGTGTTTATGAGTTGCAGAAATTCCTTGGTAGATTTTTTTTGAGCTGCTTATATAAACTAATCATATCATCAGCAAATAGTGAGAGTTAGACTTCTTTATGATTTGTATCCCCTTGATCTCCTTTTGTTGTCTTATTGCTCTAGCTAGAACCTCAAGTACCATATTGAATAGATATGGAGATAGTGAACAACTTTGTCTTGTTCCTGATTTCAGTGAGATTGCTTTGAGTTTCTTTCTATTTAGTTTGATGTCGGCTATTGGCTTGCTGTATAAAGCCTTTATGTTTAGGTATGTTTCTTGTATCCCTGCTCTCTCCAAAACCTTTATCATGAAGGGATGTTGTATTTGTCAAAGGCTTTTTTCAGCATCCAATGAGATGACCATGTACTTTTCCCCCCCAGTGTGTTTATATGCTGGATTACATTAACAGATTTTTCATAGGTTGAACCATCTCTATATCTCTGGGCTAAAAATTTGATCATGGTGGATGATTTTTCTGATTTGTTTTTGAATTCGGTTTGCCAGTATTTTATTGAGCATTTTTGCTTCAATGTTCATGAGTGATAATGGTCTGTAATTCTCTTTCTTAGTAATGCCTTTGTGTGGTTTGGGTATCTGTGTAATTGTAGCCTTGTAAAAGGAGTCTGGCAATGTTACTTCTGTTTCTATTTTGTGGAACAATTTGGCAAGTTTGATATTAGTTCTTTGAAAATCTTGTAGAATTTGTCACTGAAACCATCTGGCCCTGGGCTGGTTTTGGTTGGGATATTTTTGATGGCTGTTTCTATTACTTCAGAAATTATAGGCCTATTTAATTTGCATATCTCATCTTGATTTAATTTTGATAAGTATTATTTATCCAGAAAATTGTCCATTTCCTTTAAGTTTTCCAATTTTGGGGAGTACAGGTTTTCAAAGTATGACCTGATGATTCTCTGGATTTCCTCCATGTCTGTTGCTATGTCCTCCTTTTCATTTCTGATTTTGTTAATTTGGATATTTTCTCTCTGCCTTTTGGTTTTTTTTATAAAAGTTTGTCTATTTTGTTGATTTTCTCGAAGAACCAAATCTTTGTCTCATTGATTGTTTGTATTGTCTTCTTTGTTTCTATTTGGTTGATTTCAGCTATCAAGTTAATTATTTCCTGCCTTCTAGCCACCATCCTGGGCGAGTTTCCTTCTTTTTGTTCTAGAGTTTTCAGTTGTTCTGTTAACTCACTTGTGGGGAATTTTTTCAGCATCTTTATGTAGGCATTTAGTGCTATAAACATTCTTCTTAATGTTGCTTTCATTGTGTCCCATACATTTGGGTATGTTGTGTGATCATTTTCACTGAATTTTAGACAGTCTTTAATTTCTTTTTAATTTCTTCCTTGACATATTGGTGATTCAGATGAGCATTGTTCACTTTCCATGTGTTTGTGGGCTTTCTGAAATTAGTGTTGCTGTTGAATTCTAATTTTAAGCCACAGTGATCTGATAAGGTACATGGGGTTATTCCAGTTATTTTGTATTTGTTTAGGTGTGCTGTATTACTAAGTGTGTGGTCAAGTTTTGAGAAGTTTTCATGAGTCACTAAGAAGAAGGTATATTCTTTTATGTTTGGATGAAATGTTCTATAGATGTCTGGTAAGTTAATTTGAATCATAACATCTGTTAGTTCCCTTATTTCTCTGTAAAGTTTCTCTTTGGCAGACCCCTTCAGTGGTGAGAGTGGGGTGTTAAAGTCTCCCACTACTAGTGTGTGGGGTTTAATGTGTGATTTAAGCTTTAGTAGTATTTGTTTTACATAAGAGAGTGCCCTTATATTTGGGACATAGATGTTTACTATTGAGATTTCCTCTTGATGGATTTTTCCTGTGACTAATATGAAATGTCCTTTTTTGTCTCTTTTTATTGATTTTGGTTTCAAGCCTAATATATATATATATATATATATATATATATATATATATATACCGCCTTGTATACTAGGTCAGTTTGCTTGGAATATCTTTTTCCAACTCTAATTTACTCTGAAGTAATGTCTGTACTTGATGATGAGGTGTGTTTCTTGGAAGCAGCAGAAAGATGGATCCTGTTTTTGATTCCATTCTGTTAGTCTGTATCTTTTGAGATCAATTTTATTGAGAAATATAAATGACCATTGATTGTTGATTGCTGTTATTTTGCTGTTGTTGTTGTGGTGGTATGTATGTGTGCGTGTGTTTCCCTTCTTTTGGTTTTGCTGGTGTAAGATTACTTATTCCCTGTGTTTTCATGGACATAGCTAACCCCCTTGGTTTGGTTTGGAGTTGTCCTTGTAGCACATTTTGTGGAGCTGGATCTGTAAATAAATATTGTTTGCACATTTCTTACTGTGACTGGAAGTTTTGCTGGGTATAGTAACCTGGGCTGGCATCTGTGGTCTCTTAGAGTTTTCCTCACATCTCTCCAAATTCTTTTGACTTTTAGAGTCTCCATTGAGAAATTAATTGCAATTATATTAGGTCTGCTTTTATATATCACTCAGTCATTTTTCTGTGCAACATTTATTTTTTTCATCATTTTGTATGTTCAATGTTTTGATTATTGCGTGGTGAGGGGATTTTATCTTCTGATGTAATGTATTTGGTGCTTTGTACACTTCTTTTAGCTTTATAGACATGTTCTTTACAGTAGGAAATTTTTCTTCTATTTTGGTGAGAATACTTTTTTGTCACATGCAAAGGGCTTGGTTCAGTCTCAAGCAGGATCCCCAGATGTTGGTGTGGCCTGGTCTGTTTGTGGGACTCTGATGTGGGAAGCCTTGTATATGCATTGCTTTTGTTGGTTAATGAATAAGGAAGCTTCTTGGGCCTATGATAGGGCAGAATAGAGCTAGGTGGGAAAAGTAAATTGAATGCTGGGAGAAAGTCGGCAGAGTCAGGGAGACACCATGTAGCCATTGGAGGAGATAGATGCTGGAACTTTGCCCAGTAAGCCATAGCCTTGTGACGATACACAAATTAGTAGAAATGAGCTAATTTAAGATGTAAGAGCTAGCTAGAAATATGCAAAAGCTAAAAGGCCAAAAACAGTGTCTGTTTGGTTATTTCAAGTCTGGGTGGCTGGGAACAAACGAGCAGTCTCTGCCTATAGGAACCCTGGCAGTGGGACCAGGATCTATGATCTATCCCTAGTGCATGAGCTGGCTTTTTGAAGCCCATTCCATATTATGGGGTGATGCATTGCTCAACCTTGAATTGGGGGCTCGGGGCAGGCCTTGCCTTGCCACACTGAATGTGTCAGGCTTTGTTGATTCCCCACGAGAGGCCTTATCCTTTATGAGAAGTGGATGGGGCTGCGTTGGGGGAGGCAGGGGGGCGGGTGAGAGGGCAGGGAGGGGAAACTGTGGTTGGTATGTAAAATGAATAAAAAAATAAAATGAAAAAAAGAAAATATATTTTGGGTTTTGGGGATTAGATTCTTCTCCTTCTTCTATTCCTATTATTCTTAGGTTTGGTCTTTTCATAATGTAACAGATTTCCTGGATGTTTTGTGCCAAAAACTTTTTAAATTTAACATTTCATTAGACCTATGTATCTATTTCTTCTATTGTATCTTCAGTGCTGAGTGGGTGCTTAGTGCACTGGTTTCTGTTTGTTTCCTGTCGTGACACTTAGAGATTGTATTGACTGTGTGCTGGCTTTTGTAGAGGCCTACTGGGTTGGTGGGTTCATGGAGAGTACTTGCCAGTGTTGAAGGCTGGGGGAAGAGGAGGCCAGGAAAAGATGGTCTCTTGCAGCAGTAAGGGCGACCCTGAGGGATGAGTCTGGGGGAGCAGAGAGTGGAGAAAGTCAAAGGGTAGCCTACCTGATCATCTGGCAGGCATGGCCTGTGGTTTAGCCTGGGGCATGTGATGGAATTAGATGATGGAACAGAGGGATAAGGAGAGAGTGGAGACAGAGGTGGGGTGTTCTCTGGGATCCACAGGAGGCATGGACAGGGAGAAGAGAAGCTGCAGCTGATGTGCTGTTGCAGCACTAGGGGCCCTGAGGATTGGGCCTCAGGGAGCAGAAAGTTAAAATAGCACAGTTGTATCTTAAGTATTTGAAGCCCTGTCACATGAAGAGAAAATTGATGTTCTCTTTGTCCCCTGGAGGTAGGACCATGTCCAATAAAGCAGTCCAAAGCAGAAATGCTCTTTTCAGTTCAAAGGTCAGAGGAAGGAGAAGAAGACTTGACTCTTCATTTATTAAATGTATATGTACCAGATATTGCACTGTCTGCAACACTGCATGCATCTCATTTCTAGCAGCTCTCTAAAGGTGCACCTGCAGTTATGCCCCTAACATATTTTATAAGGATCCCTAGGGAAGGTAACATATGAACCCACTCCCAACCCCTCACACAGAGAGTTTATGTTTTATTAGCTAATACTTCTTCATGAGGGTATGAGGCTAGGGCAGGATCCAGAAGTCCTTCAAGGCTTCTTTATCTCCTGTGGAATTCACTTTAAAGAACAAGGAGCAATGAAATGTATTACTTTTCTTTGGCAAAATAAAGTCTTTGGCTGATTTTTGCTTACATCAATAATTTGTATCTGGTTATCTTTGGAGATGGAATCATATTTTCAGTGACAGGTACACAACAGGAATTCCCATCAGGTAAGGAATTGTTTCCATGGGTCAGAATGCCACAGTCAGCCATGTAAGACTGAGCACAGCATGAGATGTACACTCATTAGAGGGCCGGATGGTAGTTCAGACCTTAATCTGTACTCTCAAATTCTAGACTCTATTCTATTCTTGGGTTTATGATCTGCTTTTTTTCCTATTTGTATCAGAGGAAAATAACTCTAATCATCATCCCTGACAAAGAGTTCCAGAATTCTTTCCTAAGGGAAAATCTTTTGTTTAGCAAAATGCCTTAATTAGCTCTTGGTTCTTCAAGCTCGGATGTGAGAAGAGAGTCGAGTTCCTCTCTATGAAAGGGAACCTTCACTTCAGGAAGCAGAAAGAAGGGGAAGAACCTGCTAAGACAATGACTCCACAACTCAAGAGTTCCAGTGTGTGGTTGGGGTCATTCTCAGAGCTCTTTGATAAGAAGAATTTTTCATAGTGAGAGGGGTTGGAGGAATTTTAGCAACACATGTGTAATATACTTAATTTTAAAGTTGTGTCTGCCTATTGTGATGTAGAAACTACTTGTTATACATAACTGCCTGGTGAAAACTGAGTTTTGGGAGACAGAGGGATGAGGGGATGGGTTGTTGTCACCAGGTAAGAAGATGGGAACAGCCCCAGGAGAGGAGATTAAGTTTAATGAGAATAGATCATTAAAATTACAAATAGTCATGGAGAGGTACAGTTTAGATGTGTGAAAACACTTCCGGAAGATATTGGGCTTAGTACTAAAGACAAGGGTGTCAGCTGCAGTTAGTTTATGTAAGTCTCAAAGGGCAGGGTGACCCTGCTGACATCTGGACTGAATATATAATTAACTCCATTCTCTCTTTCACTAGTTGTCAGTAGAAACATCTAGAAAGTCAAGACTGTGGAACAAGTACAAACACGTCCTTGTTATTCTTATGGCTCTGGGATTTTTTTAAAAAAACTTTTTTTAAATCCACTAAGTAAGCTCAAATTCACTATTTCATGTTGAAAGCAGACAAGGTAATATGCCTGTCAGATACTTCGCACCATCCAAACCTACTCACAGGATTTGACCTAAACACATCACGAGACTGTTTGAAACTAGTTTCAGAAATTGGAAAGGCTTTAATATTTAATGTGATGCATTAGCAAAGTGCTAGAGAAATCTCGATTCAGAACTCACTGTTACGAAAAGCCAAAGTAGGATCCGTGCTACTACCTCATAGATTTCCTTGAGGTTTGAGGTTTTTAATTTTTTTTTGCTGGTCCTTAATAGCAATCTCTAAACTGAAATCAGCTAAAATCCAATAGAAAAGTGGCCTCAGGCCTTACCATGAGCCGGGCCTCCAGACTCCTCCCCTCCTGCTTCCATCCGAGGAGCTCCAATCGTAGCAGCTTGGCCGTTCGTTGCTAGGTTTGCTTCCTGTGTTTTCTTTATTGATCTACTACAATGACATAGAAATATGTTTCCAAATTAAAGGAGAGGTGGAATTGATACATGAGCAACCCCAGAACAGTTTCTGCGTTACTAGATTCTGAACTATTTTCCTCCCTCAAGTTATTTGAATGTGAGCCGAGGTGTGAACAAGGCAGGAGTGAGAATCAATAATTAAGCCTGTTCCCTTTATACCCACTATGCTGGGAAATCCATTTCTTTTTCTCAGCCTGATTATTATTTAGCATTTATCTAATACCCTCAAGCCACATCTCTACAGCAGTGGAATAAAACTTCTGGAAAATGAAACAAGAACGCAAATCTGAACACCCCAGTTAGTCTGTTTCTGCGAGGTTATTTTATGACGGGGAATGGTCGGGTCCTGAAGGAGAAGGCTGACGCATTGTGAGAGAGGGGCCATGTTGATCATCTGTTTCCTTGGATGTGAAGTGTCGTATTTTATCGCACAGGGCTGTCATCACATGTGACGACCGAAAAGCTAGAATGCAGACCTACGTAGAGTTGCCTATCCCATAATTCACCCAGCAATGAGTCATTGCTCCTCCAGCTGGCTAGGAGGAGTGCCACTCATAGCAAATCAAAATGCCCTAAGGTCATAAGGCTATCATGACACATCTTGAGATTGTGCCTCCAAATGTTGCTAACAGACTTTCTAAGAAATCAATTTAGGGATGGTGTCGAAATGGTAAAATGCAAAATTATCAGCTGAGAAAGAGGAGGTGCGCATTTGCTCCATCACAAGTGGGCAACGGAATACAGAGAAGCTCAATTCTGAGATTGCTTGTCTCAAGGTGATAGCCTCTCTGGAGTTCAGGGCAATTAGTCACAGCTGGAGTAAGCTCTACTCCTGCTTCTCTTTCCATCATTTCTCCCTGAGAGATGGAAAATCATCAGGAAAAGTAGATATTCTTCCAGTGATTTTTCTTGGTTCTCTTTCTAGTTAGAGCCACAAATGTCAATTTAATGGCTCTATAGCAGTGGCCAGGTGTGGATTGATGGTTTTTATTCTGTGTGCATGTGTGCAAGTGTGTGTGGACTTGAAGGCTTTGGGTGCTGTTCACAGCTTCCCTTTCTGCTCACGTAATTTTCTCTTGAGAGGTGATCTCTTGCTGGCCAGGAGTTCACTAAGTAGGTTAGGTTGGCCTTGGGGAATCTACTGGTTCCTCCCCCCAACCCATTCTCTGCAGCTCCAGCTCTGGAATTACAGATATGTGAAACTCCTTACCCCCTTTCCCTCCTTCTGTTCTGGGGATGGGACTCAGATGGAACTCCCTTGGTTTGCAAGTTGAGCACCTTGCCAACTGAACTATCCCCCCAACCTCTGTTTTGATATCTTGCTCTATGACAACATGGATCAATTATTTATGTAATCCAGCTGTTGGCTTATGGCATGCCATTCTCTTGAGATTGTGAAATGGTTGTGTAAAGTCTTTTAAGCTCGATGTTTAACTCTAAATGTCCCTCACTTCCTAGCTTTGCTTTCTCACCTTTCATTCCTTTTCATCCACCTGAAATTTGGTTGCTATACTTAGTAGTATGAAGAGGAAGCGACCTCCTGCAGGGTTCAATATAGCTTCCACTTAGCTTCCTAGGGCACTGTCCCCATTTGCTCTATTGCTGAAGGCCTTGTCCAACCTGTGTCCAAAATGCCTTCCCCATCCATTTTGTTGGTGATCTCAGCCACGGACAGTTTACTTTCTCAGTTTAGCTTTTCTACACTCGGCTTCTCCTCTGACATCAGTTGTGGGCATTTGGCTGCTTTTCAGTTTCATTCATGTCTCAAATTCAAAACTCACCTCCTCAATGTCAGGTCCAATGTCACCTAGCGATTGATGACATCACAAGTCTCCATCACTTAGCTTTAGTGTTCTGACATATTTTAAGACCCGTCTATTCTCATCAGTAGAAACCAGGAAGCACACATCTGTAATTCCATCTCTGCTATGCTTCTCATGTTTTCTTCTTGTCCACACCTAAATCCTGCCCAGGATTGATGTGGCCTCTACTGGACCACTTAGCTCACGTCCCAGATGCTCACTTTATCTTCAGTCCTTTTGGAATTTATCTTTCATACAGCTTCACATCCACTGGAGAATGAGGCTTTGCACATGCAATTTGCCCATTCTAAGTTTGTGATGACTTCTAACCAGACTCATATGAGTGCTGGCCGTTCACACCAGACCACCACTGGTGACATTTACACCAGTCTTGATTTACTTCTTACTAAACATATTCTACCTTTCTTGGTTGAATTCAGTGCAGTGGGTAAGAGGGACCCCACCCTTCCTGAAGTCCTTACCCTTGTCAATAATATATCCGCTCAATCACTACCTCCCAGGAAGGCTCAACCTTTTTTTTTAAGTTAAAAATAAGCCATCCTCTTTCGTTTCTTTGTTTTTTACTCTTTTGGCTCTTTGTGGGGTCTACCACCCAGCTCCCAAATAAATCACACACAGGCTTGATGATGATGATGATGATGATGATGATGATGATGATAATGATAATAATGAATGCCTGGGCTTAGCTTGGCTTGTTTCATGTCAGCTTTTCTTAAATTATTCCATCTATTGTTTACCTTTGGGCTTTTATCTTTTTCTATTTCTGTATATCTTTTCTTTACTTTTGACTCGGTGTCTGGCTGTTTGGTTCGGTGGGTAGCCCTGGGTATCCTCCTCCTTTTATTGTTCCTCAACTTCCTCTTCCAAGATTTCTCCTATTTATTCTCCCTGTCTGCCAGTTCTGCCTATCCTTTCTCCTGCCTTGCTATTGGCCATACAGGTCTTTATTAGACGAATCACATGTTGTAGACAGGCGAAGTAACACAACTTCACAGAGTTGGACAAATGCAACATAAAAGAATGCAACACATCTTTGCATCATTAGGCACATATTCCACAGCATAAATAAATGTAGCACATCTTAAAATAATATTCTACAGGAATCCTCTGTAAAAAACAAAACCAAGCAAACAAAACCCCCAACTATCAGATTTTGTTACTCCACCCAAACTTGCTCATTGCATATTGTCACTGACTTCAAATGGCGTGGCACAATTCACAGAGGTTGCCTTTGTCATTTCATGCACTTCATTTGTTGTCCTTCCTCAGGGCATCACTTCTCAGGTCAGGGGTTGTGGATTATTGCAACTGAATCCCTGAAGTTTCAGACCCCCTATCTCATAAGGAGTAAGTGTACAAGAAATTATTGTGTTTTAACTTTCTTTTCATCCAGAATCCAATATTTATTTTGTATAGCTTTGTGCTTCAATTGTTTTCCACTTCCAGACAATCTTTCTCTTGTTACTTGTGCCCCCAAATATGAATCGCATTTGACTTTTGTGAGCTAAATCTATGCAGATTTTTGCAAATCAACAGAGAGAAAAGGATTTTTGTGCATGATGTACATCAGGATTAAAAATATTGGCAGCAGTTACAGGTACCAGAGAAAAAAATTTAAAAGGTTTGACTGTAAAAGCAATCGTAATTACAGTCATTTAAGTGTACTGCATACCACGTGACCCACCAGTAATGATTCATAATAGTAATGCATGTTAAATTAACTTTGTTATAAATTTTACTTGATAGGATTTTCTTGATTACACTGCTAAAATGTTTATATGTATTTAATTGTTCCCATTTTCATATGGCTCTGTATTCAGAATTCAAAAAGAGGCATGAGAGTTTGCTTAGCCTGATCTTCGGTGTTGTTTGGTTTGCCAGAGGTAAAATTAAGAGATGGAATCCTTAAAGAGACTGAAACATCACTGAAAATTAATCAAGCCATATTATCTTCCCAGCCACTTATTCTATGTCATCCCTGAAAGTTTTTTCAGAGAGACATGAAGGACCTAACCTCATGAGACTGGATTCTCTTACTTAGAGTCATCAATTTATTTGTGCATTGATGGCTACTTCCATTTCATTTCTGAGTAGCATTACACTGCAAACAGACCCCAGTCTGTCTGCCTACCCATTTATATGGTTTCTAACTTCTAGAAATTAAGAATAAGCTAATAACCATTCAAATACCAGTACAGATTTCTTGTGTAGTTGCAAGATTTAGTTTTTCTACAATGAATGTGCAGAAATCTAAATACCAGGTCATCTGTTAATTGCCCATTTAAGTATAGAACACTGCAAAACCCACTCCTACTGCTTATACCATTTCACACCTGCGCTGACAGTGTGTAAGAGTTCTAATTACTCTAAATCCGAATCATTACTTGTATTATCAGTTTGTTAATAAATTTTATAGCTTCTAGTTGTTAATATAACAGCTTCTCATGAGGGCTTCAACTTGTATTTCTTTAAAGTCTATTCATATTAGGGTTCTATTTGTGTGCATTTATCCATTCATATAATATATTTTCTTACATGAAATGTTGGTTCAATTTTTTTCCCCTTAAAAAAACCTAGATGGTTTGCTCTTTTGTTGTTGCATTATGAAAGCCCTTTATATATTCTGCATAAAACTACTTGATCAAAAATTTGATTGTCAAAAATTTCTTGCCATTTACTTGTCAAAAGTATCTTTTGTTACCTTTCCCCCACATTTTTTTATATTACTAAATCTAGAAATGTAATTTTCTTACATTTTTGGGTTGTATTCTTGATATTGTATTTTAGAATTCTTAGCCTAACAAGTATGTAAGATAATTCATTCCTATGTTTTTTTCTCCCAAAAGATTTGGGTTTCATGCTTTACAAATCAGGAATGATCAATTTGAATTTATTTTGGAAGGGATACAGATATATACATACATACATACATATATATATATATATATGTAAGTACCTATTTATATTTTTCTTGCTTCCAGCAATCACACACATATACTCATATACATACATACATATAACACATAAATATATACACATACACATATACATAGGCAGGCATTTTTTATCCACTTATTTCATTTTCTTTAAATATATATTCACTAGAAGGATTGCTAGATCATATGGTATTCCTATTTTTGGTGACCTTTCATTCTTGTTTTCATGATTGAGACACTTATATGCATATTGTGTGTGTGTAGATCAAACTGGTTTATTCAAGTTGACCTGTGTCTATATTTCCCTAAGCCTACAATGTCTTGCAATCTGTAACTTTATAATAAATCCTGAAGCTGGGCAGTATTTTTCCTGCTAACTTCATTATTTTTCCAATTTTTGTAGCTATTATTTATTTATCTTTCTATGTGAACCTAAGAGTACATTTTCACACACAAATCCTGCTATTATTTTTATTAGAATAATATTAAATCTATACATCAATTTAGGAAGAATAAATGTCTTTACTATGTTAAGTTTTCCAATCAATAAATATTGTATGATTTATGACTTATGCCTTTTATTTATTGAGTTTTTTATGTATCTCTCTATTTTTGCAGTGGTTGTTCAAGGGATACAGTATTCTTATTTACCTTTTTTACATCCCTCTCAGAATTAATATTTAACTACTTTAAATGGAATGCTGAAGCCTTGCCACTGTATAGATTTTTGTTATAGTTGTCAACATAAATAAAAGATTCCCTAAAAATGTTTGAATTTTTCATTGCTAGATTATATGTGTCTTACTAATTTAAATTTTAATTGATAGAAATTATAAGTATTTATCACCTAAAACGTATCTTTAAATATGCATGCCCTGTGGGATTGCCAAATTGATCTAATTTTTTATGCATTACTTCACATATTTATTGAGGACAGAATGTCTCAAATCAACTTTCCTAGCAGTATTTAGAAATTTCACATACTGTCATTAACTCTCACAACCATGTTCTAAAATAAATCTCTTTGGATTATTTTCCTAAGTGGCACTTTATGTACTTTGACCATCTCTCTCCCAAGTTATGGCTAGCCACTGTCCAATTCTGAGTTTGAGTTTTATTTTTTTATGGATGTTTGAGTTCATGTGAGATTTTATTGGTCTAGATTATTTTACTTGTCTTCCAGGTTCACCAATATCATTTCAAATGATAAAAATCCCTGTTTTTTTTTTTTAAAGCCTGAAAAGCATTCCATTGTGTAGCATAACATATTTTATTTACCCATTCTTACCCTGATGGAATCTTAGGTTGATTCTGCCCTTATCTTGGCGTGTGTTGCTAATGCTATAATGGACACAGGATGCTTTCATATTCATCTCTTCTATACATTGTTTTCATTTTTTTGAATATATATCCAGCAATAGGATCGCTAGACCATTTGGTATTCCTACTACATTTTTTTGGTGACATTGTATTTCCATTTTTATGACTGAGACAGTCATTTATATGTACACCAATGCAGATGATTCCTCTCTTCATATCTTCTCCAAAACTTAGACTAAGTTTTGTTATTAGGTATATATGTGTGGGCATGTGCAGGATGTGTGGGAGTGTGGTTGTGCATGTATTTGTGGTGGTCAGAGGACAACTTTGGGTCAGTCCTCTCCTTCCACATAGGGATGAGGGTATAGAACTCAGGTCATCAGGCTTCTGAGGCCATGTATTTGCCCTCTAAGTCATCTTGCTGGCCTTACTTTTGATAATAGACAATGTAAGAGATGTAAAAGGACATCTTGCCGTGGTTTTAATGTGAATTTCTCTAATTAGTGGTGTTGAACATTTATACATTTTTAATGATTTTTACATCTTCACTTGAGACAAGTTTATTGTGATCAGTTACCAATTTGTAGACCAGGTTATTTGTTTTCTTGATATAGAGTAATTTGATTTCCTTATAATTTTTCCTCCTCTCTCTCTCTCTCTCTCTCTCTCTCTCTCTCTCTCTCTGTGTGTGTGTGTGTGTGTGTGTGTATGTGTGTGTATGATTTGTGGAGGGTATATATGTCTATATGTCTATGAATGTGTAGGAAGAGAGGAAGATATCATGTATCCAGTTCTATTGCTCTCTGCTTTGCTTCTTTGAGGCAGGGTCTCTCCACTAAACTTGGAGTTATTCTAGCTTCTAGCAATCTCTAGTGATCCCCTTGTGTCCATAGGCTGCAACACTGGGGTTATAGGTTCCCGCATGAGAGTGCCTAGGTTTTAAAACTATACATGCTGTCATCAAAGCTTACATGTTCATGCTTATGCAGCAAGCACTCTTGCCTGTGGAGCCATCCTTCTGGCCCCTCTTATACGTATATGTAGCTTTGAGACAAAGCTTTTTTTCTGTAGTTCTTGGCTGACCAGGAACTCCCTATGCAGAACAAGTTAGCTCAAAACTCAGAGATCTTCTTGCCTCTGTGTCCAGACTGCTAAGGTTAAAGTTTACACTGCCATATTCAGCTCTTACATATATTTTTGATGCTAAGCTCTTCTCCCTCCCAAGGAGTTTCTGCGATGTTTGATTTTAGTACTTGCCTAATTTAGGGTCTCATATTTACGTTTCAATCCATTTAGCATTGGTTTTTATAGTACGGTGTGATGTTAGGTTTGGTTTTGCTTTTGCAAATAATGATTTCTAGTGGTCTTCATACACTTACTGAAGAGGGTCCCTTTTTCCCATTGCATGCCTTGCCATTATTGCTCAATCAGTTGAGCCTAAATAAGTACATTTGTTTCTGGGCTCAGTCTTCTGTCCTGCTGGTCTCTTCCATATGAGCTCCATAAATTTGTGAATTTCCATAGTTTTGAAGTCAGGTTTTAGTGCATCTTCAGCTTCATTAATATTGCTCATGATTGCTGCACTACTCAGAATACTTTATTGATCCATATGTAATATAGGATTTCTTTATGTATGCAAAAAGCAACATTGCAATTCTCAGAGAGAGTAAATCTGTAGATCACATTGGATCATATGGACATTTTGATGATATTATTTTTTCTCATCCATAACCATGGGGCATCTTGACATTTATTTGTCTCCTCAGTTCCTCTTATCAGTCTTCTATTGGTCTTTGGTGTGTGTATCTGTCTTCCTTGATTTCAGTTATTTCTATGTATTTTTGTAGTATTGTAAATGGGATACGATTCACTAGTTTCACAAGTAAGATTTTGTTAGTGCACTAGTGCTTATGATATTTAAATGCTGACTTTAGTTTCTGAATTTTTGTTGAATTAATTTACTAATTCTAAAAGCATTTTGTTAGAGTCTTTAGGGTTTTCTTTAGGTTTTTCACACCATCTGCAAGCACAGACAATTTAGCTTCTTCCTTTTTAATTTGACTGCCTTTAATTTGTTCACTTGTCTAATTAATTGCTTTAAGATTTTCAACATTTTATTGAATATAAAGGGTAAAAACAGGGATTTTGTGTTGTTTCTTTTCTTAGAGGAAAATATGAAATCTTTCCATCATTGAGTTTCAAGTCATTTGCGTTTTATTATATATGGGTTTTGAGTCATGGCTGATTCCTCCTATAACTAAACTGTTCAAAGATTTTATGCCGAAAACACATAAGATTTTGTGAGAAGCATTTCCAGGATCATCTGAGATTATTATAAATATCTTGCTTCATTTGCTATGGTTTGAATATGAAATGTCTCCCACCAGCTCATGTGTTTCAATATCTGATCCCCACTGGTAGCACTGTTTGGGGGGTGGTTATGAAATCTTTGGGATGTAGAACCTCATTGGCAGAAGTGGATCACTGTGGGCAGGCTGTAAGGAGTATGGTTACTTCTGGTTCTCGCCTCTTCCATGGTTTCCTGTCTGCTATGATGTAGACAAGCTGCCTCATACTCCCACTGTTATAGATAGACAAGGCTGCTACTGAGCCCTGTACCTCATTGATACAATGGACTGAAACCAAGAGAAAAAACAAATACTTCTTTCCATAGGTTTCTTCTCCTGGATATTCTGCGACAGTAACACAAAAGGTCACTAATACATTCCTCTAGATGAGAATATCTCCATCAGTGTTCATTAAACCACTGGCTTGTATTCCCATTTCTCGTGTTCTCATCAGCCTTCAGCACCTGGATACAAATGGCTTTAACTTGAGCTGAGAAATGTTCCATCTCTCAGACTTTGGAAGAGTTTAAGAAAGACCACTATTTCATTCTTTAGATGTTCAGGGGAATTTCCTAGTTAAACCTCAGTTAGATCCTTAGCTTTGCTATGGGGTGAGTCTTTTTAGTACCAATTCAATGTCTTTATTCATTACTGGCTATTATGTTAACTGAAGTATATGTTTTAATGAATTCAAACAGAGAGATTGGTCTGTTACACAAAGTCTGAAGCTTAAAATTTCCTATTTTTTTCTTCCCATTCCTAAAATACCAAGTTTCCCTCTGATGCATTTCCCTTCCATGTTCATTTTCTTTAGCATTGATTACAAAGCTTGTCAGTTGGCAATCGGTTCCCTTGGATTTCTTTTATCCTATAATTTCTTCACTTTGCTTTTATTTCTGAATAGATCTTCATGACATTGTAAAGTATATATTTGGACTTTGTTCTAGTTTTCATATAGTTGCTCTGATAAAGGCATACCAATTAAAAACTTGGATAGAAAAAGGCTTATTTCATCTTACAAATCCCAGGTCACAATCCCACATAGAGGGAAGTCAGAACAGGTATTCAAGAAGGAAAGATGGATGCCGGAATTGAAGCAGAGACCATGGAGAAATGGTGCTCACTGGCTCAGTTCTCTTACTCACCCAGCTTTCTGATTCAACCAAGGACCACCTCCTCCTCAGAGGTGGTACAGTTCACAATGACCTAGGAACTCCAGTATCAATCATTGATCAAGACAGAGCCCCACAGATATGCTCTCAGGATAATCTGATGGTGGTAATTGCTCCCTTGAGGTTCTCTCTTCTCAGCTGTCTTTAATTTTTGTCGATTTGCTAAAGACTGACCAGCATAATTGATCCATTAATCCTATAACCTTCCTGCGTCCCAAACCAGTATCAGGTGGGAGACTTTTACAATTGATAAATAAGTTCACCTACTTGTTTGAGATGCATCCTTGAACCCCTGAACCATGGCTTCTGTGTACTGAAACATAGAACATTCGTCCAAGAAGACTTCACCTCAATGCTTCTAGTCTCTTCCTATTCAGAGTTAATTCTTCAGAGCTTGCTGATGCTTTTCCATTATCTTAGTAAGCAAAGGGTTCACTTCAACAGTTCCTTAATCCAAAATAGTTCACAAGCCAAGCCTCCATCATCTGCCCTCTCTCAGTTGATATTGCCCTGCATGTACCCATAACATCCCATCAAGTTAGTTCCAAACGCTTTCACAGTTCTCCCCACAAAGAACATGATTAGACTCAGCACAGTAAAGCCCAAGTTTTGATCTGATATACTTGGTATTAGTGAGTTTCTCTAGGGAACAGAACCAATGGCATGAATACATATAGTCATAAAAGGATTAAGTCAGTTTACATTAAAAATAGAGCAATAGTTTATCTCATATCTAAGAAGGCAAGAACTTATTAATGATTGGTTCTTGAGCTTGGGTGCCTAAGCATCTCAGTCACGCACCTCCCCCCCGCCCCCAAAAAAAAAAACCTGGGAGTTTCATAGTGAACCGCTGCTCCTTAAGGAATAATAGGAGTTTGGAAGTGCTGTTTCTGATATAAGTGAAGGAATTAGGAGTGGCAGCAACAAGGTAAACTGACTTGGTAGCAAAAAGGAAGGCCAAGCAAACAAAAGGCAAAGAATGTTTCTTCTGCCATGCCCCCTTTAAAAAATTCTGGGCTGCTACCAGAAGGTGCTGTGCACTTCTTAGGAGGACTTTCCCACATTAATGAAGATGGTCAGAGCAGTTCTTCAGGTGAGGCTCTCTACTTAGGGGATTCTAATTTGTGACAAGCTGACATTAAAACGAATCCTCATAGACTTCTTGTTTCCTGGTATGCAATTCCTAAAATTCTTATCATCTCCAGAGGTATAAATGTCATTTTAGATGCTGGTGAGTGGAGTGGTGGCTGGCCTCTGCTCCTTGGTAGCTAGTATTAAAGTGGAGGCTGCATACAGGAGTTTCCACTCCTACTGCTAAGGGATCTGAGAGAGACTGATAATTAAATTGAACACAGTGGTGACTGATTTGACCAAACATGCCTACTGGAGAAAGCCTCCACGGAGCCCCCAAAGATTCGATGTGGATGGACTTCTGTATACAGAATTGTTTCCTAGAGAAAGTTGTACCTGGAGCTTGTGCGGAAGCTCTCTGCCCTCTGCTTGTGCCTCATCACCAGCTCTTCACCTCCAGCGTCTTGTCTTTTTTTTTTTTTTTTTGACAAATTGAAGAGATTATTTACTTGGTTTGTTTATTTCTTTTTGAAAATAAATCAACGCAAGAAGGAGGTTGTAGGAATTCCTTCTTCCCTCCCTCCCTCCCTCCCTCCCTCCCTCCCTCCCTCCCTCCCTCCCTCTGTCCTTCCCTCCATTCCTCCCTCTGTCCCTCCCTCCCTCCCTCCCTTCCTCCCTCTGTCCCCCCTCTTCTTCCCCCACTCTCCCTTCCTCCCCCCTCTCCCTTCTACTTTTCTCCCTCCCTCTCTTCCTCCCTCCCTCACTTCTTTTCTCCCTCTCTCACTTCTCTCTCTCTCCCTCCTTCCCTTTTTCTTCCCTCCTTCCCTTCCTCCCTCCTTCTTTCCTTCCTTCCTTTCTTCTCATCTTCCTCCTCCCCCTTCTTCTTTTTAATGAGTGGATCAGAAATTGTGAAGAGTCTGTCTGTTATGTGGCACAATCTTGTCTGACTGAACCCTCAACCCATGAAAGCTGGCAGTGTTTCCAGTTAAAGTGTGTCAGAACTAAAGTGACTCAGAGGCCACCAGGCTGCTGTTCACTGCAGTAGTAATTAGCTTGTTGGTCTGTAGAGCGAACGAGCGCACATTTGGTGTTAGAAGTGTGTTGTGAGGAGATGAGGGTGAGTTGGAGTTTAAGAATCTAATTGCAGAATATGGGATTCCCGAATATAGAAATGTAGACTGTCACTTGTTTGCTTTCAAAACTTGAAAATGTTGTTCTGGTATTTTCTGGCCTCCATGGTGATAGAAGAAAACTTCTGAAATGTCCTAAATTTACTTACAAGAGTTAGAAAGTTAAGCGGGAAAGAAATAAGAGAATTAAGCAAGAGAACTTTCATATTTTTTAATGTTTGTTAAAACCTTGGCTTTCATCTCATTATGACTATATTGCACGGACTGTTCATTCAGCTGTATTATTCTGTTCTATTTTCTATTTCGGTGATTAAACACCGTGACTTAAAACAAGTTAGGACAGAGATAATTATCCTGGCCTGTGGTTTTAGTGGGTAGAGTCCAGCATGCCAGTGTGGAGGCATGGCAGTAAGCAGCAGTCACGGGGAATGAGGAATCACATTTTTAACCTCAAACAGGAAACTAGACAGGAAGTGCAGTGAGGCATGCCCCCCACCCCACAGGCATACTTCTTTCAGCAAGGCTGAAGCTTGCTATAAGCCCTCCAAACAATGGCACCGACCGGGGATCAAATACTCAAACACTCATCCAAACCACCTTAGATTGCCCTTACATACCAATTCAGAAGCAGCAGTCACTTTTTTTGTGGACATCCTATCCCAATCTCTCCTGGCTTTGCTAGCCCCACCCTCTCATCCAGAGCCGATGTGTGTCCAACACAAACAATGCAGGCTTCTCGCCCCCTGAATTTTTCCAACTAGTTTCTAGTCTTGCTGTCAGGCATTTTGAAAAACTGTTCTAGGACGTTGTCCTTACTAGAAGAATCTCTAATCACTCGATAACCACACTACTTTCAGATCTTGAGAATTCTACTTTAGCAGTGGTTACTTCTGAGAATACTATAGTCATTTGGATTGACCAAAATTCAAGATGCTCCTTTCTGTGTACCACATTGGTTTCTTCTTCTTGAATGTAAGAGTGTTTTTCTTTTTCTTTTCATTTTGTTTAATTTTTAATTTATTTTTATTGAAATTAAATTTTTGTCATACAATATATTCTGATTGTGGTTTCCGATCCTCCAACTTCTCCCCTACCCATCCAAGTACATATCCTTTTCTTTCTTTCTCTCTCCTCATTAGAATACAAACAGATATCTAAAATAATAATAATCAAATCAAAACAAGTCTTTAGTTTTTCACATTCTCACCTTGATACTATACTTCTTTTTTTTTTTTTTTTTTTTTTTTTTTTTTTTTTTTTTGGTTTTTCGAGACAGGGTTTCCCTGTAGTTTCTAGAGCCTGTCCTGGAACTAGCTCTTGTAGACCAGGCTGGCCTCGAACTCAGAGATCCGCCTGCCTCTGCCTCCCGAGTGCTGGGATTAAAGGCATGCGCCACCACCGCCCGGCGATACTATACTTCTGAGCATACATTTCTCCTTGTTTATTCTGTTTGTAGTTTGGTAATTTTTGGTATTAGCTACATTGTCTCCTAACAAGTATGCCAAAAGCTCACAGTTTCAACGTGATTCTTGTACAAATACTTTTTTCTCCTTTTCTGGATATTACAGGTGTAATAGACTTTGTTTAATGCCACATTAGTACAAGTGACTTTATTTCTTTGAAAAATTTTCAAGTTCTTAAGAGCCTCTTTCCACCTTTGGTTTTTTAGAGACTGGATCTCATATAGCCTAAGCTAGCATCAAGTTGGCTGCAGATGACCTTGAACTCTTGATACTCTTGTCTCTACATATGAAATGTTGAGATCCCAGGCATGTAAAATCATTGTTAGCCTTCTAAGACTTCTTTACATTGATTTCTATTGACCTATTTTCAATTTTATTGATATTTTGTTCTTCTCCACCATGTTATTGAATTAACACATTGAGTTTTACAGAAATTATTGTACTATTCAACTCTAAAATTTCCATTTGATATAATTTAAAGCTTCTAGTTCCTGTAGGAAACTTTGTACATTTGCTAGAGTCCTTTATTTTTACTTTATTGTGTTATTATAATAACACCTGTCTCACCTCAGGGTTACCTTTCTGCTTCTGTTTACTCTTCTGGAACGTCTCAGGCTCTCCTGGTTCTTTGTGTGTTGTGTAATATTTTATTGGCTTTAAACATTTGGAGAATGAGACAACTCAGTGTTTTTAGAAACCTTGTGGAGTGTGTGTGTGTGTGTGTGTGTGTGTGTGTAATTTGTCAGCCTAACTCAGTTTCCCTAGACCACGGTTCTAATGTTGGCTCGGATTTAAAGGCCTGGGAGTGTTACTGCAACTACCAAAAATTTGTGCCTTTAAAAACAACTTCAAGTCCAGACAGTGGTGTACTCCATGGCTGATATCCTGTGAGAGTCTATTCAGCCCACTTAGGGGCATATTTCTGCATGGCCAGCTGAGATGACTCCAGGAGTTACTTTTATCAAAGTATGATTCTGTTCTCTTCACTGTGTTATAGATTCTCCTCAGCACTCAGGAATACAACCAGTAGGACTGTAGTCTTTTGTCCATGAATGCTCACTTTTCCAAGCTGGGTCATATTTCAGAGCTTAAGGTTAGTAAGAGAAATAAAAAACCAGCATGGATTCTTTCTTTTTCTTTTTTTTTTTTTTTTTTTTTTTTTTTTTTTTTTTTTTTTTTTTTTTTTTTTTGGTTTTTCGAGACAAGGTTTCTCTGCAGATTTTTTAGAGCCTGTCCTGGAACTAGCTCTTGTAGACCAGGCTGGCCTCGAACTCACAGAGATCCGCCTGCCTCTGCTTCCCGAGTGCTGGGATTAAAGGCGTGTGCCACCACCGCCTGGCACCAGCATGGATTCTTTCAACCATCTTTGAACCCTAGATCTACTGGGTTAGAGAGAATTAGTGTCCTCCAGTGCATTTTAGGTTAATGCTTGGGTAAAGTCTTTAATGACATAGTTGTGACTTTGAATAAGGTTGCTTGTGTGAAGGAATGGGAAAAGAGAAATAAATACAGGGAATTATTCCATGTCCTCTGTCCTATAAGGGACCTGTCATCCACAGATGTCTGTTAAGGAAACATTCTCTGAGGAGGTATGGGGGAACCAATGGAGAGATTATGCTGCATTTGAATAGAGATGGGGGGTAGGGAAGGAAAACTGTACCAGGAAACTCACTGCCAAATTAATTGACCTTCTCTACTTCTCCTTCCTTTCCTTCTTTCCATATCCTCTTTCTTTTCTTCTTCACCCTTTTTCCAGTTTGTTTGCCATGAATTTCTTCTCAGTCTTTATATGATTGTTGCATGTATTCTATTCCACATCTCTGGTGGATTTAGTAGATAAGACACAGGAGCCTGCCTGATCTATCTTCACCTAAACTAGAACTTATTTATAAAGTAGCTTTGGGAATGATCCTGACATGTGTGAACCTTTTGCTGGCTGCAAAATATATTTTTTTTCATAACTAGATAGAGTACTACTACAGAAAGGTTTGTAAAGTAAATAGATAAAGCATGGTAAATTGATTAAGAAATAGTACTCAAAGTTGAAAAGTAGATTTTCTGAAATGTATTGACATCTTGGGATAGATAAAATGTTCAGGTGTCTTCAGTAGAATGTAGTGATGAAGAGATCCTGAGAAAACAATCTTGACGATACATTTTAAACACAGGCATACCCACAATCAGAAATAACAGTTGGCTTCCTTGCAGATAGTTCAGTGTTCAACTCACCATTCCTTTTGAGCATGCCACCCCACAGACTTCTAGGAAAGGTATACTTACTTTCAAAGTTGGAAGTATTCTAGGTGACTGCTAAACAAGTCATGGATGATAAACTCTGACAATACCAACTCTTGAGAAGTAAGAGGGTTTGCACTTTTCCTCATGTAAGTACTTCAGTTGAATTTGCTCGAACAAAAGATCAAGATTTTAACATTTTAAAATTAGAGATTCTGAGAAATAAACGACATTATTGCTGTAAAAACTCGCAAAACTTCTAAGTTGTTCTCTATAATAATAGCTATAACAAGAGAAAAATATTAGACCAGTGCATTCGAGCTAGTTAATGCTTGATTTCCTGAAGTACAATAGGGTTTAGAATATTCTACCTTCTTCCTCCACTGCTTTAGAACAGACCCATGAATGCTTTCACTTCCAAGTACCCTTACCTTGTATTTAACTCATGAGAACAACAATTACTTCTTGTAAAAAGTATTCCATTTAACTCTATGTCTCACTACAGAGGCACAGGTACTTCTATGCTCATTGCTACCCCATTCACAGTACCTAGGAAAAGGAACCAACCTAAATGTACATTAACCAATAAGTGGTAACAAAATTTCTTATACATGCATAATAAAATTTTATTAGCTTCTAAAGAAAAAATAAATTTTCCAGGAAATACAAAAATTATACTGAGGGCAATAACTGAGGCCCAGAAGGTCTAACATCTTGTTTGTCTCTTAGATAAGGTCCCTTTCCTGACTCTTCCGTTCTGTTTATTTAGCATCGAGTATACATGGAAGCCGGTAAACTAAAAAGGGGTCACAGGAGGTCGGGATTTAAATGAAGAAAGATTGCAGAACACAGGTTAAAGGAGAATAAAGAGAGGGGATACTTTAGGTAGAAGGTGCAAAGTTCTGGGCCGAGGAGAATAACCAAGGAAAAGGGGAGTATGAAGAAGCCATATGGAAGCCTGTCTCTTGTAACCCAAATAAAACATACAAAATGGAGATCGAAGAGAATCATCCCTCATCTTTAAATGGTGCTGTCTCTGGCAGTGGGTAGCATGTCTTGGTTGTGAACTATAGAAAAGTACAGGCTGGAGCTGAACTGGAAATGCCACCCCTGCCACTCAGATTCTGCTCTGCTGGAGGGTGCAGAGTGGGCTGCTGGAGGGAAAAGGCATCATTAGTCTTAACCAGGTGGGGAACCCTGTGAACCAGAAGGCCAAATTACCTAGCAAGATATGCCATGTGCTTCACTGAAGGAAAAATAGGTTAACCATTATGGGAGGAATCAACTGTCCTCTGATTGAACTGATGCCTGTTCAATGGTGGACAATGAAGAGGAATGGCTGATGCTGGCAACCATAAGCCTGGCTAGGAAGTCCAGCATGGGGCCATGATAGGCATATGTGGAGAACTTACTTATGTTGTTTAACTAAATTGATACAACATTAAACTGCTTTCTAAATATCTATGCTTATACCCATTGTCAAAAGAGGTTTCCAGTCTTAATCATAGAAGCCTTTTCTTGCAATGAATGGTAATGAATGAAGATGCTCATGGCTGTCCAAGATACTGGTACCAAACGATAAGTGTGGGCTCAGTCCTAAACAAGACACTCTTTTTCCTTTTCTTGTATTAAATTTATTTACTTATTTTACATCCCAACCACAGTTTCCCCTCCCTCTTCTCCTCCCTCCCCTTCAGTCCTCTCTTCCCCTTCAGTTCTCCCAATCCACTCCTTCTCTGTTTCTTTTCTGAAAGGGCAGGCCTCCCATGGATATTAACAAAGCATAGCATATCAAATTGTGTTAAGACTAAGCCCCTCCCCTTGTATTTAGACTGGCCAAGGCAATCAAGTATGAGGAATAGGTTCCCAAGAGCCAGCCAAAACATTAGGGACAGCCTCTGCCCCCATTGATGGTAGTTCCAGGAATAGACCAGGAGACACAACTGTCACACATATGTGTGACATAGGTTGGTCTCATGCAGGCTCCCTGGTTATTGGTTCAGGCTCTCTGAGTTCCTATAAGTCAGGGTAGTTTTAACAAGACATTTATACCAATTCCTCTGAGGATCAGAAAAAAAAAAACTTAAAGTATAAGTATATAAGAAATTCCATCCTCTAGATCCAGCCAAACCATTGTAATCAACTCACAACAAGAGCGATTACCTGCCCTAGCCCACAGACAAGTGTTCCTGTCAATCATCAGTCATGGAACAGGGAGGGGCTCACAGAGCCCTATCCTTCACCCTTGAGCTATTTATTGCTGATAGATTCCTGGTGAGGAGAATCAGTATCTTTAGTTGTGTATCTACTGCTGAGCCCACCAGGTTCCAAAGGATAGCTCCAAACCTAAGGGCATACAGACATTTCTGGTTAAACGTAGTGCCTCGTATAACAAAACAAATAGATACGAATGAGAGAGAGAGAGAGAGAGAGAGAGAGAGAGAGAGAGAGAGAGAGAGAGAGAGAGAGAGAGAGAGAGAGAGAGAGAGAGATTGAGATTTTATGGGAAGAATGGAGGGAGCAGAGAATGGGAGAGAAGTCAAAATGAAAGAAGTCAGTGTGCATTTTGAACATGTGTAAAATTATCTAAATTAAACTTAATTACTGAAAAAAATGTACTACTTGAGTGAGCTGACAGGTCGGGCAAAGACAGCTTACAACATATATCATCTTTAGTAGCTTCTTCATGATCAACAACAAAAAATAGGGTTGGACAACCAGATTATCTAAAGAAAGCGGTAGAAGTCAGTAACACTCGTCAAAGCTACCAGTTGTGATGAAACAAGAGACAGAACCTCAGCAGCGAGGCGAGGTTCTAGTGTGTCTTGAAGCATGATTAGTAAAATCTCAGAGAGAAAAATTTGGTTCAACCCGAAGGTCCAAAAAGCAAAACTGCCAGCCACTGGCTCTTACCTTTGCCTCAGTCCGAATTGACGATTGTACCTCTGGGAATCTCAGAATGAGACTGAGCTGAGAGCTGTCTCCTCCCATTTTATAATCCTCTCTAGTGTGGGGATTAAAGGCATGTGCCACTAGAATTAAAGGCATACACTGCTTGGTTTCTATGGCAACTAGTGTGGCTACTGGGATTAAAAGGTGTGTGTTACCACTGCCTGGCCTGTAAGACTGACCAGTGGGGCTGTTTTACTCTATGATCTTCAGGAAAGCTTAATTTATTAAAATACAAATGAAGGTTAAGGCTCACAGTGAGCCCGTCCATGCTGTAGAGTTCACATTCATTGCCATTGTCCTTGGTTTCTCAGTCCTCCTCCATCGTCAGCCACATTCAGAGAGCCCGGTTTGGTCCCCTGTTCCATCAGTTCCATTCCAACTGGACTTGGTGGTCCTGGCGATGGATGGAGATAGAGACAGAGCCCCACATTGGAGCACCGGACTGAGCTCCCAAAGTTCTGATGAGGAGCAGAAGGAGAGAGATCATGAGAAAGAAAGTCAGAACCATAAGGGATGCGTTCACCCACTGAGACGGCAGGACAGAACTAATGGGAGACCACCAAGTCCACTTGGAATGGGACTGATGGAACATGCGACCAAATCGGACTCTCTGAAAGTGGCTGATGGTGGGGGCTGACCGAGGAGCCAAGGACAATGGCGATGGGCTTGGTCTCTACGACATGGACGGGCTCTGTGTGAGCCTTGTCAGTTTGGTTGCTCACCTTCCTGGACCTGGAGGGAGTTGGGAGGACCTTGGACTCAACATAGTGTAGAGAACCCTGATGGCTCTTTGGCCTGGAGAGGGAGGGAGTGGGGGTATGGGTGGAGGGGAGGGGAGGGAAGGGGGAGGAGGAGGGGAGGAGATGGCAATTTTTAATAAAAAATAAATAAACTGGAAAAAATATACAAATGAAATGCCACACAGTGTCTCTGTCACACTGTCATCATTTGAAAACAATCTCATTTGGAACTGTCTGTATTTGGGGTAGATGGCCCTAGAAGAAGCCTTATGAAGATGATTAACTTAGTTGATGAACGATTAAACAAAAATGAATTTCTACCTTCAGCTTTACTGTGATAATCTATCTTGTCAATTTGATGGGATTGAGAATCACTGTGGACATTAAACTTTGGGTGTGACTGTGAGGGATCTCTAGACTGAATTAGCTGATGTGGAGAACGTGTGAGCATCATCCCACAGGCTGGGGCCACGAGCTGAATAGAAGGAGAAAGTGAGCTAAGTTCCTGCTTTCATCTCTCTCTGCTTCCAGGGTGTGGATGCGATGGGACCCACCCTCTCAAGCTCCTGCTGCTGTAACCCCATGATTTCCCTGACGTGATAGACTGTGAGCTCACGTGAATCTTTCCTTCTTTAAGTTGCTTTTTATTAGGTATTTCGTCCTAGCTATGCACCAAGTAACCACTACACCTACTATTCTATTATTAAAATTGTTACAGAAGCTTAGCCACCTGGGTTTATCATAATTGAATACGTGAAAGGACGTTCTACATTGAGGCTGCACTTTACTTTATGCGGCCCAAAGGACAGAAACAGAATCATTAAAACGCTTAGAAGACACATTTTTGTTTGTGCTGTGGACATTTTTATGGTAAGTTTTTTACAATCTTACATATAACACAAGAGTGCCACAAATGAAATGGCTTTTCACAAACTGTTTCAAGTTCCTCGTCATTGCCTTCAACATCACAGCCTGACAGTCCTCCGTTGTGTTTAGACAGTAGGTGCTCGGACCCTCACTGCTTCCGTTACTTCAGCTGGATTCATTCATGTCTGGGTCTGCTCTTTCCACTCTGACCTGAACTGTCTTTCAAATTCATCTTCCTAAGAAATGCCTTTCATTGTGGCAGTGTTCCTTTTGACAAATAATTCATTTTATTCTTGTACAGCGATCCTTTTATTTAAAATATATCTCATATAAGATTATACATAAAAATTGTACAAAGCAGATGCTCAGGCTTTATGATGCATCAAGAAAGACAGCGCACTTGTCATTACCAATAGATTTGGAAAGAAATCCTCCTGCCAGCACCTTGAAATCCCACATCCCCTTTAGTTGTGGAATCTACCCTCCCTGAAAGCATTATTGTGATTTTCAATAACAACCCACTGACAGATTTACTAACCAAGTTTGTATCCCAGAATCCTATGTTTTAGCTGTGCTTATATTTTGACTTTATATAAGCAAAATTATACGCTATCTATTTATTCTTTTGTGTCTGTCTTCTTCATTGGAAACTATTTTGTGAAATACAAATATGTTATATGCATAGTAGCTAAGTCATTTTCATTGCTTCATAGCTATTCTATTGTGGAAACATAATACGCTTTATCTCTTCTATTCTTTATAGATATTTAAATTGCGTCCATTTGGGAGATATTACAAATAAAACTAATGTGAGTATTTCTGGGTTTGATTCCCGGTACATGTAGGTTATAGGATAGCATGTTAGTAGATGGCAGAGTTCTGTGAACAGCTAGAACAAAAATACTATGAACTATGTGTCTTATAGGTGATAGAAATTCATTTTTTACAGTGTTGAAGACTAGGAAATAAAGACTCTAAGCATTGTTAGAGTTTACAGAGTGTTTATGTCTCCATTCTCTGGAAATCACCTTATTGTGGTCCCTACTGTGATACCGAGGAAACAATTATATGGGCACTAACCCTATACATGAGGGCTCTGCCTCATGACCAAAACACATTTCAGAAGCCCCATCCGCTAAAATAATTACATTGCTAGTTAATTTTCGCATATGAATTTTGGGGCAAACATATCCAATCTGTAGTAGCAGATCATGTTAACTTGGGGCTGGAAGTCATTATGCCAATTATACTCTCAGTGGGATACACAGGACACTAGCTGCTTGGTATCATCAATATTTAATTTGTTGTTTAGTTTTAATTTTAGCACTTATGGTAGGGTCTTTTAAGTAACATTGCATTTTTTAACTAATATTTGTCTATTATTAATGAGGTCACACAATTTGACATAGTTGATTGATCATTTTGATAATCTATTTTGCACACTATCAATTTAAATGCTTTATCTTTTACTATTGGGTGTGTTTGTTTATTGTGAACAAATAAATTATAATGTTCTTGGCATTTAAGTTTTTAAATAATATGAAGTCAGAATCAATTTTCACACTTCTATATAGATCTCTGATTAAATAGCATCTTCTCCAGGGAGTCGGTGTTCTCTCGGTGGTCTTCAGACTCTACCTTTAACCAAGTATGGTGCAAAAATAATGCTAACCACTCTATTATCTTTAATTCACTAACTGTGTGACAACATCATGCTTTTAAAATTATCATGGTCTTAACTGGATGTAGTAGCTCAAGCTTGCAATTCTAGTGTTTGGGAAGCTGAGGCAAGATTGTATGTTAAAGGCCAGCCTGGGCTACCTATTGAAACATTGCCTCAAAAAGCAACACTGTGGTCTTAATAGCCAGTACAGTAAGTCTTATACCTTTGTTCACCTCAATATTTCTTTACTGATTTTATTGCTTTGTATTTCAAAGTGAATTTTATAATTGGCTTGAAAATTTTCACAAAATACCCTTGGGAGACTTTTATTGGAGTTGTATTTGATGCATAGATCAATTTAATATAATTCATGCACTTATAACATCTAACCTACTAAATCTTGAACTTCCTATGTACCTGTGTTTATGTATTCCTCAGTTTTCAACAGTATTTTATATTTTTCTGTATGAAAATATTGAATATATTTATTTTCATTCCTATTTTTTTTATATTATGGTATTATATTACCCCAAAAGGGACATTAAAATAAATGGACCAATAAATATTGAAAATAAACAAACAGGACTGATATAGTAAGTTAATATGAAGGAAATAGTAAAATGAATTAAAGAAAGGCTGAGAAACCAATATGAGCATTGGACAACCTGAACTTAATAAATAATGTCATTACAAAACAAGAGTTATGTCATATGCTGATAATGTTAACTATGGAAAATGAAAGTATAAATCATAAACACATATGGATCTTTGCACAGTACCTCTACATATATAAAACAATAACCAGCAGAACTGAAATAAGATACACATGAATCAATAACATTGGAGCTTATCCCTTTCTGAAGCCAGCTGAACAAATGCAGGAATCATAAGAAATGGTTTCAGCAAACTATCAGACATACTCATTCTCACACAACTATATGCAGAACTAAAGCCCGGAGGGCAGAAATGATACTCCCCCTACACAAACACACTCGTAAGATTTACTAAGGTAGATTATGAGTTAGGTCTTAATAAACGAATGTCTAAAACAAAAATTTCCATGACAAATAGCAACAAGGATAAGCATCTAGACATACAAACATTGCTAGAAGGCATGTCACAGTATAAATGGCTTTCTTGTAAAAAGTTTAACACAACACTTCCCTTCAACCTAGTCTATACACCCACTGAGATAAGTAACAAAAATAAAAACATTTGTCTAAACAGAGGTGGAACTGATTTGTTCTTGTCTTACTCAGACTAGAAGCAACTGTCTTCCACTTGCCTATCAATATGGCTAAATGAATTTTAATGTGTGCACTCACATTAAAAAGGAATGGACCATTGATGTATAAAATGGCATACATAAGTCTCAGAATAATTATGCTGAGTGCCAGAACCAAGGCAAGATAAGATTATTCACCCTTTGATTCCACATATGTAAAAATTTTTGCAAACCACTGATATACAGCAAATACAGATCAGTGGTTCTGTGTGGTTGATGGGGATGTGGAAGAGGATTAGGGAATTGCAAAAAGGCACAAGAAAACCCTTGAGGTTGCTATGTGCGTTTCCCACTGCAGTTGAAAGAAAACCTACAATAATGAAGACAACACACTTCAGCCTCACTGAGACTCAGCTGCAATGCATTTCTGAGTATGCCATGGTTACCTAAGTGTACACCTTTGTTCATGCAAGTCTTTTACCTAGAATGATGCTATTCTTGTAGGCAGTGTCAGAAGCCCTGAGTAAGTTAGTGAATGGGTGCTGTTGACATAGGAATGGTCATGCCAAAGACCCCATAGCCTCAGAGGATTGACAAAGCCTTCCTCAGGGAACTGGGTATGAGTGTTGGCAGTGCAGAAAATGTCCACCATATTTCTCCCCTTTCCCTGCAATGTTTGTGCTGCCAACTTTATGGCCTGAAGACTGCCCCCTACAGAGACTGTTCCTACCCAGATTAGTGAAACCTGTCCTCTTAATCCAGCTGTGTACTGTAAACCTCAACTCCTTGACCAGTTGTATGCAACAACCCTGCCTCCTTGCTCAGTTGTATGCAATTAGACTGACGCTCTCTGTTCCACTTAGTACAACAAACACATTGAGCTTCTGTGGTCCTGTGACTTCTTAGGTGTTGCAGGAGCTCCTTCCGCTCCTTCAGCCAATAGCTGTTGAGATACCAGCCCATTGGGGCGTGGTCTCTCTCTTTATAACCACGGCCACTTCCCTCCACTTGCTCTCTGGCTTCCGGCTCTGCTTCCTGAGACTAGGCTCCCTTCCTGATTGTGCAGAGGGCTGTTGTCTGGGACGGTGATCTGTAAGTTTTTCCCCCTTCAAATAAATAACCATTGTATTAATCATAATTCCAAACTGGTGTGGGATTATTTGTGATTTACACCTTCATCTGGCACCCAACGTGGGGCTCGAACCCACGACCTTGAGATTAAGAGTCTCATGCTCTACGGACTGAACTAGCCGGGCGGCCCAGAGCCAGGCCGGACAAAAAGCAGGCCTGCCCGCAGCTCCTCACTACACTTAGGCTAAGAGCTCTGACCACCTGATCCCAGCCTTTCCGTGTGTCTGTCTTGTGGTTGTCTTCCCCTCCATCCCTCACCACCCCAGTCAGGCTCATCCCTGGAGCCCTCCGGGAAACAGTCCATCCTAGTTTATTGCACGTCAGAAACTACCATTTGGTTGCGTTTTTCATTTGCATGTTGAATTTGGCACTTTTAATTTGGTTGGAGTTCTATTTAATTTTCCTCTTTTTAAGCGCATGTTAAGCATGATTTCTGTTTGATTGTTAAAGTATATATATATATATATATATATATATATATATATATATATATATTTACTTTTAAGAATGATTTTGTGTGTGTGTGTGTGTGTGTGTGTGTGTTTCTATGTGCAGCTGCTGAGTGCTTGTATAAGTCAGAGGGCAGAGGACAGCTTTCAGGAATCAGTTCTTTCCTTCCACCATGTGAATGCTGGAGATTGAACTCCCGTTGTCAGGGCTGGCTGCAAGTGACTTTACCCACTGAGCAGTCTTGATGGTCTCATGATTTAATTTTAAATCATAAGTTCCCCGAGGGCATAGAAGATGTTGTTTTCTGAACTTCTCTAAGCCCAGGTTCTATGCCATAATAAAGCAGCCTATGCTAATCACTGCATAAGTGAGTGGAAGAATGGCCAGGGACAGAAACACTACACAGCAGCGCCTACACTAGTCTGGCAGGAATTTTATGTGGGGCCATGATTTCAGAGGGAGATCTAGTTACACAGCCTTTAAAACACCTTTATCTCCAAAGCATTGGAAGTTTCTCCAAAGTTTGAAGTTCCTCATTTATGATATTGTAGTTGTTAAATTGATACCTCAAGCCCACTATAATTATTGTTTTCCCATTTTGTTATTCCACGCAGTGTGAAAATATCTTGCCCCCGTGGGCTTTCCATGAATAGTCCTCTGAGTCTTAAGAAATCCTTGGGGGAGGAGGGGCATCTATGGAATAAGAAAGCTGTGCATGGAACACGTTTTCTTACAAGAACCATTTAATACATACATATGAAAACAATTTAATAGCTTTTAAACCCTTGTTTGTTTTGCTTTGCAAAATAGTTGGCCTTTTAAGAAATGGGAGTACTATCATGAAAAACGTCAAGATGCTGCGTGATTGATCACCTGATGTGTGGGTAAATGACATTCAGTTTGTGCACTGATGCATAGACAGCTTTTACAAACTAACTATCATATTGATGTATGTGGTCTATTTTGTCTTCACTGTTGGATCTTATGTATCTTGTCTTGTTTTTTTTTAAACATATGGGGTGATATTTTATTATCTTGTTTCTTCTTTTTAATAAAATATTTTCTCTCTGATTTGGATTTTTTCTGTCATAGCATAAAATTCATATAAATCAAATTTCTATCATTTCTAACAGTGATTAAGTCATCGGCGGTGCCACTTCTTACTGTCTACTTTCATTGAGTTGCACATTGTATCTTAGGATCTGTTATTGGAGTCATATCAATATGTTTTAATTTTTAATAAATTCTGTGTTGGAAAGTTGGGAAATGCTGACTTAGTCAAATCATTATTTGTGTGACTATTTGATGAATGTTTCCATCTCTCTCAGAAAATGTTTCAAAACAGGCTCCATGCCTATTTTTCCTCTTCAAGTCTGGAGCTCTCATATCCAGCTCCTGCCACAAACAAGTGCTATAATAAAATTGCATATTAATATACATATGATCCGTGCCATTGAGCCAGCAAGGACTTCCATATGCATCAAACTGCATGATGGATGGGGAAAGAGGTTTACTGGCATGTCTTTGCCTTTATGTCTGGGTTGCTCCAGTTCCTTCCAGCATCTAGCTACTTGACCTATATGGGATTCCTAGTCTTTTTAATTGAATATGGTAGCATTTTGTGCATTGGCCTTTATGGCAAACCTTTCATTGCTGGAAAGGGATGATTATTTGGTAGATTGTGAAAACTATATTTAATAGCTTGTTGAATTTAAAGTTATTTAAAGTATCCTCCGCTTGTAATTTGAAATGTCATATTGGCTTCCTAGAATATATATGTATTTAAGTTGAGAATATGTTTGGTAATTGCCACATAAAAGTTATTCCACAACCATGAGCAGAGATACAGGAAATTGAAGTTCACATCCATTGGTGACTTACTTCTAGATATCATTATGTTCTGAGATCTTTACCCTGCCATATTACTGTTGACAGCATTTGCTGTATTGTGTTCATCCTAACATATTATTAAGTCCAATCCACACTTAGAAGGATGAGAGTTACTCTCCATCTTTCATGAGGAATTTGTAGATGTACTTTCAAACAATAGCATAGAGATATTTACAAAAATAAATGATCTTAGATAAAATTAGTTGCTTCATTTCTAAAGCAAGAGTGGGCTATTATCAGAATGGTCAGATAACAAGAAGAAACTTCTAAAAGTTAAGGGAAAATCATTAATGTGATTGCTGGAATATATGCATAGGAATCGAATAGAAGGGATAAAACACAAGATTGGGAAAGTTGCCCAAAACTTCTTACAAAAACCAATGAAGATAAACAATGTAGAAAACGAATAAGAATATTGATGATCAATAATGAAGAGCCAGCATCTGCCCGATAGAAAAGCGATGGGATAGAGAAGGGTGCTTATGATCAAGAGGTGGCAGTGAGCAGAAGGAAGGGATTATGGAATGAAAAAAATAGAAGGTAGGAGACACACAAAGAAGTTTGTCTAGACCCCATCGAGTTGAGTTCTCACCAGGACCCCTGAGAGCAAGAAGATGGTATGACTCTACTAGCTACTTTCGTTATGGTGATGGCCAAATTGTCAATGACACAGCTTCAGAATGCAAGATTTGGCCCATGGTTTTAGACTGTCAATTCATGATCCTACATACTGGACAGAACTTTATGTACAGAGCACACGGTGGAGAAGATACATCCACATCATGGCCAACTAGGAAGAAAAGAAAATATAATACTGCCTCTTTGTTGGCTTTACATTTTTTCATTTTGTTCTGTCAGAACCCTGAAGCCCATAGGGTGATGTCACAGTCATTTGGAGTGGGTAATTTCCCGCTCCCTGTTAAGCCTTTTCAGAAACATACCTGCAGCTATCCTGTGGCATGCTTTCATAGGTCAATGTGGAATCCAGTCAAGTTGACAACAAAAACTGGATTAAACATCTCAGTAAAAAATGTGATTAAGCATATTGACTGTGTCCCTTTCCTTGGAGTCGCTACTCAGTTTCAGAAGGTCCCATTTATTTATTGTTGCTTTCAGTGTCTGGGTTACTGGTGGTATATTTAGGAAGTGGTCTCCTGTGCTCATACGGTCAAGGCTACTTCTCACTTTCTCTTCTACGAGGTTCATTGTGGTTTGATTTATATGGAGGTCTTTGATTCATTTGAATCATATGAATTCACATGAATCTATTTGTGTTCTTCCACATGTTGACATTCAGTTATGCCAGGGATCTCCCTGGGAAGGGGAAAAAGACAAGATCTCCCTGGAAAAATGGGATCATGGGGATGGGGAGAAGGAGGGCAGAAGGAGAAGAAGAGGGGAGAAAGATTGGGGAGGAAAACATGAGGGAATGGGATGGTTGAGATGGAGGAAGGACAGAGAGGGAGAGCAAGGAAAGAGATACCTTAATTGAGGAAGCCATTATGGTGCTATCAAGAAACATGAACTAGGGAAATTTCCAGGAATCCATAAGCATAACCCCAGCTAAGACCATAAGCAATAGTAGAAGGAGAGCCTGAACTGACTTTTCCCTGCAATCAGATAGATGATTACCTTAATTGTCATCATAGAACCTTCATCCATCAACTGATGGAAGCAGAGGCAGGGATCCACAGTGAAGCACTGGGCTGAGCTCCCAAAGTATAGTCAAAGAGGGGGAAGAATGATAATATGAGCAAAGGGATCAAGACCATGATGGGGATACCCACTGAACCAGCTTGCCTGAGTTAATGGAAGCTCACAACTCCAACTGACAGTGGGGAAAACCAGCACAGGACCAAACTAGACCCTCTGAATGTGGGTGACAGTTGTATGGCTAGGGCAGTCTGTGGGATCACTGGCAGTGTGTCCAGGATTTATTCCTACTGCTTGTACTGGCTTTTTGGAGCTGATTCTCTTTGGAGGGATAACTTGCTCAGCCTAGATATAGTGGGAAGGGCCTTGGTCTTGCCTCAAAGTGATAGGCTAGACTTTTTTGACTCCTTTACCTTTTCTGAGTAGTGGTTGATGGGTGGGGGTGGAGGTAAAGGGAGTAGGAGGAGGGGAGAGAGTGGGAACTGGGATTGATATGTAAACTTTTAATTAAATTTTTTTTAAAAAAGTGATCAAACAAACTATTATAGCCAAAAAATAATGTGAAATGGACACACTGTTTTATTGATTGTTAATTTGAGAAAAAAAATTGGATGTTATATCACATGTCTGCAATCCCTGTATTCAGAAAGTTCAAGAGTTCAAGGTCACTATCAGCTACTTAATGAGTCTAAGGTCAGTGTGCTCTATATGAGACCATGTTTAAAAAATAAACAAAAAAGCATATGAAAACAATTTTTACTTTCATAAAGTTGCATTTAGAGGAGTAGCTTTCAAATTGGAACAGAAGGATTGACATCTCCGGGAAAAGGTCAACACAGGGAAAATGGAAGAAATTATAGTAATACAACTGAAATTTCCCACTTCACTAAAGCAGGACAGATTAGATCAACCTATCCTTTTAGAAATACCAGGAAATCTGGAAAGATAACCTGGTGGAAACATTGAAAGTTAACAAGCTATTCAATAACTTTGTATGCAGAAATCCTCATGAATACACATCAGAGCTGGGTGTGGTCTTAAAACCCCAGTACTTGAGAGGTTGCGACAGGGAAATAGGCATCTTGAAGCCAGCCTGGGCTATATAGCAAGACCTTCAAGGTCAAAGTTTCATCATAAAAACTTGCATCCAAGAAATGCAGCTAGGAAGAGTTACATTAAATAAAAAAATGGCTCACAGGTACAAGCATCTTGGGAAGTATTTGTGCTCAAGACAGAAACAGAAAGATGCTATGCCAGTATCGGGGGTAAATGAAGTGAAGTCATCCCTTGCATGGATTCATGTCTTGATTTTAATCACAATCACTTTATTGGATTAAGATATTTTGGAATTATTACTTTCCTAGTTACCTGCCATGAGAAAACACTCTGAGGAAAGATAATCATTCTGGAAAATAAGGGAAATATGTGTACAAATAGACAACAAATCTAACCAGGAGTTCAAAGACATTAAAAACCAAGGGCAACAATGCACAATAGAAAGAGGCACACAGCAAAGGGAGTAAATGGGATTATTTAGACAAACTAAGGTTTAATGTGTTAGCATGTGTTAAATGTAACACTGAAAGTTCTCTCAAAGACTAAATATATACAAATGATCAGCAAATCTCTAAAATCTGAAGCTGAAATTAAGATCAATGGAAGTTTCTTTCTTCTTCTTCTCCTTCTCCTTCTCCTTCTTCCTCCTCCTCTTCCTCCTCCTCCTCTTCTCCTCCTCCTCCTCCTCCTCCTGCACTTCCTCCTCCTCCTTCTCTACTTTTCCCTTTTTCTTTCTGTTTTGTCATTCTTTCTCTTTCCTCCTCCTCCTCTTCATCTTCCTCCTATATTATTATTATTATTATTATTATTAGTAGTAGTAGTAGTAGTGTGCATGGTGTATATGTGTACAGCTGCGTGTGGCTGCGGGTCTGTAAAGACCTGAAGTTGATATCAGTGTTTTACTTTTAGTCTTATTTATTTAATTTTAATTGTTGTGTGTATATAATGTATATGTATATAAAAATTGTATACATTTGGTGTGTGTGTGTGTGTGTGTGTGTGTGATGAAGCATATGTGAAGGTCAGAGGAAAACCTCTAACATCAGTCCTCACCTTGATTGGGATGGGTTCTCTCTGTTGTTCATTGGTATATGCGTCAGACTGGTTGGCCCATACCCTTTAGGAAGTTCTCTCTTCACCTCCTACAGAATTTGTTCTCCTCTTCCTACCTTACTATGAGAGAACTGTGGTTACATCCTTGTGTTATCCTCCATGACTTACATGGCTTCTGGAGATTTGATGCTCTCATGCCAAGTTCTTTGCACAGTGAGCCATTTCCCCAGTCCTCAGTGTCGTTTTTTGAGATGGAATATATCACTGAACCCGGATTTTGCTAATTTGGCCAGACTGTCTGGACAGTGAGCTCCTGATGTCCTCCTGTCTCCAGTTCCAAGCATTGGGATTAAAAAAGCTTGAACTATTGTGTGGGTGCTGAGGATCTAAACTCGGGTTCTCATGCTTACAGAGTAAGTACTTAAGCTATTACACCATCTTCCTCACCTAAGGAAATCATTTTATAAGCAGGCTTGTCAGCTAAATTCTGTTAGTCTGTGCAAACCCCTAAAGTTCTTTCACTGCAAAGTTGGAATGCTTGCACATTATGTTGAATAAACATTACAATTACCTTGCCCCCTCTCCCCTTTTCTGTAGTGTTAGTGCCCTTCCCGTGTTTGGGTTGTGATCTCTTGTTGTGATTTTCTTTCTAGTTTGCTCATTCTCTCTGTGATATTGTATCTAATAGATTTTTAATATTTTCACCATCTGTATCTTTCAAAGTTATTTTATTGTATCTATTTTTATGTGTGTATCGTGTGTGTATGTGTGTGTGAGAGAGAGAGTGTATGCATATATCATGGCACACAGTGAAGGACAAATATGGAACTGATTCTTTCATTTTAACAAGTGGGCCCCAAACATGGAGCACAGATCAGGCTTGGCAGCAAACACCTTTACCCACTGAGCCATCTCACTGGTCTGCCATTTGTTTCTTTAACAAGTCATTAGTGTTGAAAGGGAAAAATAACAGCTCTGCAAGCACCTTAGTTAGGGTTTCTATTGCTGTGAAGAGATACCATGTCCATGGAAACTCTGGAAAGAATTTATAAAGGAAACATTTATTTGGGTGGTTTACAGTTCAGAGGTACAGTCCATTTTCATCATAGTGGGGCATGGTGTCTTGCAGGCAGACATAGTAATGGTGATGGAGAGGTAGCTGAGAGTTCTACATCTTGCACAGGCAACAGGAAGTGAACTGAGACACTGTGGCTTGAGCATAGGGGAATTCAAATCTCGTCTCCACAATGACACACTTCTTCCAACAATGCTATACCTAATGGAACAAGGCCACACCTACTAATGATGTCACTCTCTATGAGTTTTTGGGGGACAATCACACTCAAACTGCCACAGCAGGCAAATATGACAGTAAGTTTAACTAGGTATTTGCTGAAGAAAATTAGTTTAATAGCATAAAGTCCAATGATATCATACACATACATAAAGACCAAGAAATAACCATCAGGAGAGTTTAGAAGACTTTTAAATGTTGCAAAATTCTTACTCTATATAATAATAGATAAAATCATTTATTCATAGTGTGCTTTTAATATATCATGGACACATGTTGTAGACTCTAACATAGCCATTATAAGAGTAGTTTAAAAAAAGCATAAGTATTAATGAGGAAATCTGAATACTAAAAAAATAATGCAGAAAAGAAATAATTTAATCATGTAAGTAATTAATCTCATAAAGCAATAATCTCTCAATTAAAACAAAATAGAATGGAAAGGTAAATTAAAAACAGTACAATAGGATATTTAATATAGAATACATGAGGAATAGCACATGAGGTTTACTTCTGACTTCCATATGCAAATGAACATGCACACATGTGCATCTTTACACAGATGAATGTCAGCACACATGGCCTTACACATGAATGTCAGCACACATGGCCTTCACACACATGAATGTCAGCACATGCATGCATACACATATACACACATAGACACAAGACAAATGATCTTGACACAATGTGTGTATTTTCATAGGTTCTTGGGTTTCACAGAAGGAAATAATTACTAGATTAAAGTTGGCTATTTAATAGTACATAATACATTTATTTTTACTTTTTTGTCTTTAAATATAAAAGCACAAGCAAGAACAAGAATCCTGTGTTTGTAATTAAAATTTAATAAAATCCCACGACCATAACTAAAATAAGAAAAATCTTTGGGCAAAGATTTTCTGATCCATAAAAGCATAATTTTCATACTGTGGTGTTAAATTATTGTCACTAAGTATATAGTACTTCCTGTTTTTTCTGTTTGCTGTTGTATTAGCCAATGATAATAAAATAGTTGGCACCACTTTAGTAGTTTTCCTTCTGTTTCAGCTGGAAATAATATATAAAGACCTTAGGTATCCAACTAACTTTAAAAAAACTCCTATTTTAATTTCTTCTTTATTTTTGTCTAATATTAGTATTTAAAAAGAAATTTTCCAGTTTGCTACTTTTATAAACCATGCTTTCACAATGTACAAATTATTTTACTAACGCAAATGAGTGTAAAAAGACAAAAGCAAAGAGGGCTGGAGAGAATTTTAAGCAGGCTTCAGAGGACCCAAAGATCTCCTGGCCTCCATACACACACATGCACACACATACACGCATGCACACATGCACACACACATGCGCACACATGTAAACACATGCACACATGTACACACACACTGTGTACATACACACAGACAAAACACATAGATAACTCTTTCTAAAAAGTATAAGTTAAAATTTCATTGTGGGCACCGATTCCGGAAGAGAATGCCTGTGAGAGCTGAGAGATGTCATGGAAAGAGGCTGCCACTCAAACTGAAATTGATAAAATGTATAAAATGATTGTTAAAACCCTTCTGCAGAAGTGCACCCTGTCAGTAAATAGATAACTCAAAACAGAGTTGAGATCAATCCTTAGCTCCAATTTTACTTAGAAAACAGTTAAATACAGTGAAGCTAAAGGTCAAGGATTTCAGAGATCACAAAGCTAGACTCCACTCCACAAAGGAGGAGTCACGTGTGTTAACAGGCCAGTATCCAGAGAGACAGAGAAGCAGCAGAGTTCTGTCGCTGTGAGCCAGGGCCCTGTTCACACCAATTCAGTTTCAGTAACATACTGCATTTTCACTTACGTTCTGTTACATGAGTGCAGGGCAGAGGATACGTTAAATGGTTCTTTTAAATATTCATTTCTATATAAATGTTAACTGATTTAATAAATTCTAGCTAAACTGTGTGTCCTTATCTAGGTGCAGGATCAAATAAGAAGTTGGGGAAAAAACATTCACTTTGATAGCGCCTTTGTCTAAACTTCTAGCTTCTGATGTCACCTTGCAAATTGTCTATGGGGTGATATGAGTACTCTAATATAATTCTCATCCTGTTGTAAGTAATTAACAAATAATAAGCAGCTGCCAGATTATTAGCAAAAAAATTAAAATTAAAAAAAAATCTCAAAAAAATGATGATCTTAATACTGGGTAAAAAGTCAACCAATTATCAATAGTATGTGTAATACCGAATTAAAACTAAAATATTATCAACTGTTATAATAGACTTAAGTAAAATATAGGACACAAAATATATGCATAAATGTATTATTTTATCAAACACTAACTTAATGTTAAGTTGGCATAAATTTAGATAAGAAGACAGGATATATATATATATATATATATATATATATATATATATATATATATATTTTGGTTTTTTGAGACAGGGTTTCCCTGTAGTTTCTAGAGCCTGTCCTGGAACTAGCTCTTGTAGACCAGGCTGGACTCGAACTCACAGAGATCCACCTGCCTCTGCCTCCCGAGTGCTGGGATTAAAGGCGTGCGCCACCACCGCCCGGCTAGGATATATGTTTTATTATTTAAATTATACCTTATTTATTTATGTAGTGAAGTGGGGGTCACATGTTGGGTTCAGAGGGCTACTCTGTGGGGCTGATTTGCTCCTACCATGTGGGTCCAAGCGCGAACCTGAGACCATCAGGTTCACTGACAGGTACCTTTACTAAAGTGACCTCAGAGGCCCAAGAGAAGACATTTACAGGGATGAAGAGAAATTCTAATTTTTCTTCTAATAAGGTAATTTTAATAAAGTAAGCCGTGGTTCTCTTTTCTTCTTTTAAAAATAAGTAATATTTTTGAAAGATCTGGAGAATAAAGGTAGCCAGCATCCATACAGATTATGGGCTCTTACACACAGAGTAGGTGACTGTGTTGGGTACTTTGATCAAAGTGGGTCACCTAGGAAGGTTTGTAATTTTCTTCCAGCGTTGCTTCTAAAGTTGTGTCTGCTATTTGTACTTTGACAGATGCATTCTGTTTTGAATGGCTATCCAGCATCCCCTGGTTACTCAGGGTCCACTTGTGCCTTGCTATCTTTCCAGTATTCTCACCAGAGTGCTTGTCATTCTGTGTCCCATTTCCTGATGTTCAAGCCTGGAGCAAGGAGAGCACTTTATATCCCGATGAGTTTCTGTAGTATTATTTTTATTCTGTGGCCAAAAAGCATGCTGTACTTTTAAAGGCTATGGTTTTCACTTAAATTTATATGAATATAATTGCATGCTCATATACAGTTGTAAGAAATAATGTATAACAATGTAGTGTTCTCATTACCCAGTTTCTCCTAATGGGAACATCCTGCAATACTATCTGAGAGTATTGTAACATTGAAACAATTAGTCATTCTTATTTCTTAATTTGGAATCCTCATTTTGCTTGCACTCATCCACATGTACTCAGTTCTATATAATTTTAACACACATATAGATAGATTGGTCTAGTACCATGGTCAACCCATAAACTCAGAGCTCTCAATGATCAACATGTATTCTCTCCTAGCTGGGAAGGATTCCTAGGAAGTCCATGATTAGGGTGGCAGTGGATTTGGTGGCGGTGATGATGGACAGCTTCTAGGTTTGTAGATGTCCCCTTCTGATGAACCCATTTAAGGAGAGGCAGGGGTATGTAGAGACAGGGACAATGAAGGGTCAATACGTTCCAGTCTTTTGTGATTCTTGTTAGGCATTGAGTCATTGTAGAAGCTCTACCCTTAAGACCGTTCCTAAACCCAGTCACTTCCTGGAGCAGCAATTTTCAACCTGTGGGTCGTGATCCCTTTGGGGGAATTACAGAACGGATATCCTGCATATTACACATTAACATTAAAATTATAGTTATGAAAATTATAGTTATGAAGTGGCAATGAAATAATTTTGTGGTTAGGGTCATCATAACTTGAGGAACTTTATTATTAGAGGGTCACAGCATTAGGAAAGTTGAGAAGCACTGTCTTAGAGGCTCTACCTCACACACCTCATGAAGGATCAGGGTTATAACATATGAACTGTGGAGGGGCAAAACAAACTAAAACAACGAAAAACCGAAGTCAAGAGACAAAATTCTGCCAATGAAAAACCCTGCCAATTGCCCTTTCATGTCCTTGATTCATTCATACCTCTGTGGTACCACTAATTTATTTTCTTTATCTAAGACTTTATATTAAAAATAGCACATAAATGAAATGATATAGTAGGCAATCTTCGGAGAGAGACTTCTTGGTATATAATTCATTAGAAAGCTCTCTACACTGCTGTGTGCATCAATAGTGCTTTAGCTGGCAGTTCACGAAACAATATTCCATTGAGGCATATGCCACTACCACCAACTAAGGGACATCTGGACTGGTTTTTGCCTATTATGAATAGGATTATTATAAATAATCATGCAAGTTATTTTCTTACATAAAATATTTTTATTTCTCTGGGATAAAGAAGGCCATTGCTAATTTTTTATCCTGGTTATGTCTCTCCTTGCCTGTCAGCAAGCAAAGGAAGAAAGGGTTTCCCTCAGTTCATGGTTGAAAAAGGAATGTAGTTCGTGATGAGTGGACGGCACCGAGGTGGAAGAGGGAGGCAGCCGGTCACACAGCATCTTCGGTCGGGAAGCAGAGAGAGATGGACGCTTGAGCACAGGAGCACTTCTCTCCGTTCTCTTCTTATTCAGCCAAGGCCCTGAGCCCACAGGATGGTGCCAAGCACATTCAGTGTGTGCCTCGCCTCTTTAGTTACGTCTTTCAAAAATGCCATTGTAGACACACTCAAAGTGTGCCTTACTAGCCTTCCAGGTGGCTCAACCCAATGAAGTTGGTTTAAGCGAGCTGTTGGCTGTACAATAACTGCTCATTTGACTTCCTAAGAAACTGCCTGATTTCTTTCTGGAGTGTCTGGACCATTTATTTCTTCTCCTCACCAGCAATGCACGAACGATCCTGCTTCTCTCCACTTCTGCCAGTGTTGGATCTCATCCACTTTTTAAATTTTATCCGTTCTGATAGGTGTGTGGTAATAGCTCATCAAGGTTTTAAATTGTCTTCCTAAGGGTGAGAAGGTAGCTCATTCCTTAATCTTAATTACCATGTCTATGTCCTCTTCACCGCATCTGTGTTTAGGCCTTCTGCTGAATGTGTGTGTGTGTGTGTGTGTGTGTGTGTGTTGGGTGTGTGTGTTGGAAGAGATGAGAGAGGGGGGAAGCTGGGGGAAGAGAGAGAGAGATAATTGAGTTTTGATATTTCTTTATATATTCTTGACACCCCATTCCTCTGTTGGCTATTTGTATTGCAGATGTTTTCCAATAATACCCACTTTGTCTTTTTGTATGAGCTTTTGAAGTTTTAATTTAGATGGGGTGCACTTGATCAGGCTTTCTTTTGACAAATAGTACTTTTGGTGCCAAGATTAAGAATTCCTCGTTGAGTCCCACATCCTGAAGACGCTCTTCTGCATTTGATTTTTTATAAAATGTTATGGCTTTACCGATAGCATTTACATTCCTAATGAATTCAAATGAATGTTTATACGAGAAGTGCTTTTCATTCTTGTGTTTATTTAAAATATATGGCAGTATATAGCTTTGGTTTTTTTTTAGCCAAAGTCCGCACATTGTTAAATTGTAAAGGAGGCAGTGAAGTGGCAAGTTTTGTGCTCTTGTGCCTTTGTTTCTCTGTATCAGTTGCCTGAACAATGCAGTGCTCTGTTTTAAGTACTAACCCATGTCTGTGTGCTTATCTATCACCACGTGTAGCTCCAGTTCCACCGTGTCCATGAATGACTCCTTGCAGGCTCACTTCCTTCTTTGCTGTCAATCAAAAACTGTCCTGCAGGCAGTGCTGCGTGTACCTGGGTTCTAATCTTCTCCTTTCTCCCTCACTACCTACTTATGTGGTAATCTCTCTTGCCACAGGGCCTTTGCATCCTCCACGCCTTAGAATCCACCCTCTCCAAACTTAACCTGGTTGCCTCTTCAGTTCTGAGTTCAACACTTTGTTTTATCAAGGGTAATAAGAGCTCCAGCTCCAAAATATCATGCAAATGATAGTCATAATGGTTGCTTAATAGTGTTAATTTGTGTGTGTTGCTTTTGGAGTTTAAGTATAATTACATTTCTCTCTTTTCCATCCTCCGTCTAAACCCTTCCACATACTCCTCCCTGCTTTCCTTCAAACTCAAGTCTTTTTTTCAGTCACTGCTATGGTATGTATATATGCATATACATATATATTAGTAAATATAACCTGTTCAGCCTCCATAATGTTACTTGTATGTATGTTTTCAGGGCTGACTGTTTGGCCCCGAACAGCCGGTTGGTGTGCTCTACTCTGTAGAAGACCACCTCTCTTACTCCCAGCTTTTTCTCAATTGCTTTTACCTCTTTGTGTAGTGTTGAGCATTGAGGGATTACAGGTGGTTGGGAGTCACCATATCTGTTCTGGTAACCAAGCCTGGGTCCTCTGCAAGGGCCACAAGTGCTCTCAATGGCTGAGCCATCTCTCTGGCTTTATTGAGTGATTTAACCTTCCCCCTTGAAAACAAAGCAAAGATGAATAAGTGAACACATTTTGGTTTACATATTTTAAAATCAAAGATTATCATTTATAATTTAAATTCATAGACTCTAGATGCTAGACAAATTTCATACTTGCCTTCTGAGTGAGACCATCCACACACTACACTGCTTAGCAGAATAGAAATCTTAACCAAGATACTATAGGGGGTCTGGGCAGAGGGTGAGATGGCACAGAAAACATCCTGAAATGCTCCCGTGACTAGTATTTGATAGCTGCAATAAACAACCAGAGTGGTTTCTTCTGTACATTTTAATTCCTGAGAGCGTGGAGTCATAGCCCACAAAGCCTCCTCACATGCTTCTCACATAGTCAAGTCAAAAGCATTAAGAAATGGAGGGGCAGCCGGGCAGAGGAGGCTATTAGTGGCCGGATGTGTAGCAGAGCACTTTACAAAGATGGAATATAATTTTGTTGGCCTATTTATGAGTTAAAAATATACATTATTTTGTTTGGCCCATTTTCCATTTTACACTCTCCTGGGAACCCGCGGGACCATAGCTCATTGTTAACTCCCTCCCATCGCTCCTCATTTTCCATCCACTCGTGTGGACGGGAGGAAAAGTCACTTTGCCATTGTCAGCTGCTCTGGAGCACTCAAGCTATCTCCCCCAGGGCGGGGAGAGCAAGGGCCCCACATGGAGAACTTTCCATTCTAAACCCCTTCGCTTTGGCCCAAGGGACTAATCAGGTGTTCTAAATACTGGCTAACTGGGGTGGGTCATTTCCATGCCTGTGCTCCAAAGTGAGGCTGGGAAGTAGCATAAGTGTAAACGCCATTTGCACGCATACAGTTTGTTTGCATTGTTCCCTTTGTCTGGAGAATGCAAGCACAGAAAGCTGGAGGCACAAGCTAGGGGGGTGGGATTCTAATAGGTCATATTTGGACACCGTGTCTCATTAAAGCTTTCTATCCGATTGCTGCCTATCGGCCTCCCGTGTATCCAAACCCATGAGTAGGGCACTGCGCATCTTCCTGTCGGAACATCTGAATCCTTGCCACACAGAATGAAAATGTTGATTGCACTCAGCTTTGCCAATGTCTCTTGACAGGAAAGAGCAGACAAAATCCTCTTGAACAAATGAAATGTCACTCAGAGCTCAAACGTAAGAAACAAGATATCGGGCTCAGTGGTTAAGAGCATTGTCTGCTATTCCAAAGGTCCTGAGTTCAATTCCCAGCAACCACATGGTGGCTCACAACCATCTGTAATGAGGTCGGGTGCCCTCTTCTGGCCTGAAGGCATATATTGTATACTAAATAAATAAATATATTTAAAAAAAAAAAAAAAAAAAAAAGAAACAAGATATGGTGTATTATTTTTGGAGATTAGAGATCAGCTGGATCCAATTAATTCCTCGGATGTATAATGAGCTAGCAGGGCTGGTTTTATGATTCAAGAATGTTCTCTAAACCAGATCCATGGCTGTTCTTACCCCGAGACCCTCTACTTCCCTGTGAGGTTGGCGTTACCTTTTGTTTTGGAAGGAGCTTTCTGGAAAGCCTGTGCCTTGGGAATAGAAAAGGTAGACTTCCTTCTTCCTCCTTAATGAGCTTTATAGGCTGTACAGCGTTAGAGCAGGCAGCAATCTGAAGGATAAAAAGAATCTGAGCTGAGCCCTTTCCATCTGGGCAGTACCCATCCCCACCCCTCTTGGGTCTCAAGGATTTTTTGCCAAAGGTGGTCTTTCAAGACATTGACTTGCCTGACAGTGTGTGCAGGTAAGAGGCAGGGAGGAAAAGGAGGCTTTAGAGTTCCATGAGGCTTTTGAAATGGGTTGCAGGTTTTCACGGCAGAGAATATGCCATTGAAAGCTTCACAGGTTTGGTGACAGTCCCTTTTCGCCTCACTCTCCGTAAGGTAGATCTTTGTTTTCTATGCAAAGCTTCATGAGTTCTGGAGGAGAGGCATCCTGCCTTCCCAGTTCTTGCAGTGAGTATATAAGAAACTTGTAATTCAGAGGCCTCCGTATTAGCCACCTCAGCATTAGCCTCTAGTCTCTAGTCTACTTTAGGATCTCAGTGATGAGTACACATTGTAGATATCTTTCTGGATCCTGAAAGTGTAACTCAGTGAAGAGGTCATTTGCATCACTGGGGAGCTGGTTAGTGATACAAACTCTATTCAACACTCGGTCAGTTCCACCAGGCCTTTAACATAGAGACCTGAATGACATCTAGACAAATTAAGATGTGAGAAGCACCTCTTCTTTTATAGTTCTGGAAGCCATAGCCCCAAACTAGGGAGTTATTCATTCATCCCATACAATGACAACATGGAGCCTAATATTCTGCTTTCTATAGATAATGCTCATCGGTCCTCCACCAGACATTGACTGTCTTGAGTACGGAACTGTATTGCTGGTAGATTTGTGCTCCTTAACAAAGGGTAAGTTGGCCCCATCCATGTAAGCACAAAGTGTGTCTGGTCTCCCTGCTCTCCCACATAACTTGTGGGAAAATATGCAGCTCAGTGCCTGTGTTTTGTAGGTGTACAATTATGGCTGGTAGTGGAGTCTGGGTTTGGTTTTTGTAGACTCTTGGCTTCTTATTCAAATAACTGAGGTAAAGGCTCAGACAGATTTTAAAATAATGGGGAAATTTATTCATATTAAAATAATATTACATAATGGAAGAGGTATTCAAGAGTCCCAATCATTTTTTGGGACTATTTTTATGGTGTTCAAGAAAAAAGGGCATTTTGTTGCTCAGCAGTGTAGCATGGGATTTTCTGTTTTAACTGGCAAGTTTGGATTACATAAACATTTGCCCATTGTACATGGCCCCTCCCATGGTGCATCTGATTTTAACCATAGGCACATTTAATTATGCTTAGGCATAAGATAGTAAATATGAGATTCTGCCTAAAAATTCACTTAGAAGATATAGTTTGCTTTTTTGGACATGGACCCAAAGCCAGTTAAGACAAGGTAGGTCAATTGCTTACAGTTTCTGGAAATGTTCCAGGATGTGTTTGAATAGAGATGGAGTGTTATAGAGGAGTTGAGAATAGAAGAGTCTTATTTCTACTGTTTAAAGTAAGTAAGTATGCAGTTCAGTGCAAGTAGATGTATTAGATTGCTGATAGTATGCCTTGTGCATTGTTTGGAGGTGTGTGTGTGTGTGTGTGTGTGTGTGTGTGCATACTATATGCAGATAGCTTCATACGTTGCCAAGCACATCATTGGAAAAGAGATATCTGTACAGCCCAAACCAAGTGTATCCCAGGTTGCTAAGCCATTTTCCATACATCATTGTATCACAGTTAATATTAGTATAATATTAATATTATGGGTATCACTAAATACAAATGCTATCATTGATGTTGTATATGGGTAAAAGTAAGAAACTGTAATTTTTCTGGGCAGGGTGTGTGGTCCACCCAAATAGCTCAAAGACCAGACCTGGTAATACCTATTTTGGCAGTATGCTAAAATTGTACTGGAAACATAGGTAATAGCTAAATTAAGCTCTTTAAACATCTTATTGCAGCAGACATGCATAGGAATAAAAGCTATAAGAAAGAAGGATAGCATGATTCAAAATCAAGAGGAAGCTAGACTAAGAACAATATATATTGGACACCTATACTGATTACATATGGTGATAGTACATGATTCTTTCAAACAGTATACCTCTTATGCCACTTAATTCTTTCAAACCGTAGATTGTGGGGGAAATAATACAGCCATGAGCTAGCATGTTAGTAGGTGATAGACGGACCTTATCCATGATAATTATACAATACATTTTTCATGAAGCCCTCCCCCAAATAAGAAAAAGACAAAGAAAAGAAAATCCTGTCTTAAATAGTGATGTCATGGACATTGTATGTCACAGAACAACACAATGCTCACATGACTGACTGTGGATGCAGTTGAAGGCAAATTGCCTGTCCTGCCCCCTGCAAGGGAGCATACATAGCCCATGGAGTTATGAACTTGACAATGACAGGAAATGGATGTTAATAGTTTAGCATTTACTATTCATGCTATCATATATTATTTTAGAGTGCACTCCTCCCATGTATAAAAACGTGCTTTTGTAGAGCAGAGTTCCATACTATTCTGGCAGCAGCTGCAGGCATGTCATGTTTACTGTATCCCTTGTTCACATCAAGAGGCCATGCTGGGTGACTGACCTACACCATCTAGTCCTGTGTAATCTACAATGAGCGCACAATGACAAAAGAAGCTAGCAGCTGTCCACATTATTGAGGGACACATGGCCATATATGAGGTGGTCTTGAGGAGCAAACAGTCTTCCAACAGATAGTACAATGAAGAAATGCCCATTTAGGTAGAAGAAATAATATGTGCATGGATGGCTGAAAGGGTTTGCTCGGAGGATAGCCAAAAAGTGTATCATGTAATAACATTTACAGAAAAGGATGAAGGGGGCAATGCTGGAAAGACAGGCTGAACTTTGATTCTTTAGAGTCATGGATGTCCATTGGCCTCTGTCTTCACTGAAAATCCCAAGTCGTAATATGAGGTAAATGGAGTTGAATGTAGGAGTACATCCCTAGCACATGGGCTATAAAAGGAGGAACAGAACCATGAAGGCTCATTTTCATGTTAGATCGGAAATTGTTCAGGTTAGAATGGTCAAAATCAAGCCTTTGAATGAGAAAAATTGTAGAAGGAGCTGGTAAGTTAGACAAAACATATCTTCCTTTTACTGTGTGTCCATGAGTAGTGTTGGGAAGAAGTAGCTTGGCCTTAGATCTTAGAACTGGACTTTGGACCCAGAGGGGCCATTTGTGCTAGTATCCTTAGCTCACACATGCCTATACACATGGAGATCTGTAAGGAGAAGGCCTTTGTTATATGCTTAGTTCTATGTGGGTTTCCTCTCCACACATCCCTGGGCCTTTCTACTTGGATTGTAAATAAATATCGAAAAATTCCCAGTTTTTTCACCAGGTGGCCTAGACAGTTCCGTCAGGGTTACATCAGCACTGTCTCATGGTTGTTTATGTCCTTTGTGTTTTACAGACAAGTTAGAACTCTGCTCAACCATTGGCGTGCATGGCACTTCTATGCCAGGAGCTTGATGCCTTTTTTTTTAAGGGGGAAGGGTATAATATATGGTTGTCTATTTAGGGGTAGACTCACAGATCTACAGTTCTTTGTACGAGCAGGGAACAGGATCCAAATTCAGCAGTCAAGAGAGAGAGCAGGTGAGCAGGTATTTTTAGTACCCAAGGCCATGCCCAACCTGGTCCAGCATCTCAAAGGTCATTGGCTGAAGGAGTTCCCTCAGCACTTCCCCCTTTTATATAAATAAGTGATTTCCAAACTTAATACAAAACTATATACAATAAGAACAGATATCAAGTATAAAAATTAGAATTACAACCAGCATAAACAATGTTAAGCAAGAAACATATGCTTGCTATTTCAATAATTATTCTATCCTCGGGAGTCTAAGTTTTATATTAGAAATGGCTTGGTTAAGTCATGAGAGGAAAGTAACTATGACTATCTACTTTTCAACCCCATCAAAGATCTGAGAAGGAAAATAATATTACTTGAGTAGACAGGAGGAACAATTGAACAACTTCCAAACTGTGCAATAAATGACAGAGACAACTGGCTACCTGGGCAATCACCCAAAGTCTCATTTGCAACGTTGAAGCAACTGACTTTGACTAAGACCTAGAATAACTGATAGATGATTTTCAGAGGCAGGAAAAATTTCAAAACAGTCTTACTCTGACTTGGAAAGGTTTGGCAGTCTTTTATCTTGTATCCTGTTTGTCCTGTCCGGACACCATGCATTTTATCAGTGGTCGAGGCATGGGCAGTTCTTTGCCCAAAGCTCAGTTTTGCCAAGAAGAAAACAAGATCCAAGTGGAATGTCTTCAGTGCTCAACACTCTCTCGGGAATATATCGGTGCTGCCAGATGCCTGCTTTTCTTTAGACAAATCCAGTTCTGAACATAGGAAGCACAAGGTTAGGCTGGCAGAATGTGCTGGTTGAGCATGTCATTGCAGATATTCTTGCTGAAGCTACTTATTTTAGGTTCAGTTCTTGAGGATTTTCAACCGTGGGGATGTCACATGCTGCCTGACAAGATGACGGAAGGAATTTGGCATGTGCTATTATTTTCCTGCGGAGGAGACAATGATGACAAGCCTTTCTGAGATGACCCGAGGAGTCCCACACTTAGATACAGATGGCCACCAGGCTTCTAACTGCATACCACACTCTGTTTCAAGGGTCGAGCCACTTTCCATCTTGTTCCAATGTCTCGGGGTTTAAAGAGCAGTGCCATATTTAATTAGAGCCGGAGAGAGGCTGCAGCTTCAAGACAGAATAAGCTTAGAAAAAGAGCTTTTCATCTATGAAAGGTTTATCGTGAGGTGAAGGTTTACCCTTGGGTACCCAGAGAAGGTGAGCCAAGCAGAGTCTGACAGACACCAAACTATAGGGTTCCAGGGAAGGCTTCTTAGGGACTAAACACAAAACCCGAGGTATTGCTAATAAGCACTTTCATGTAGAGATCTTACTGGGGTGTGTCTAAAGGCATAAGTGCAGCCGTAAAGTGATTAGAGAGCTTCCTTTGAAAGCGGTAAGATCATATCTCCTCCAGGTAAGTGCCAGAGAGCTACTGTTCAGCTGATAGCCACAGATTCTCTATGAGCATACACGCCTCCCGGCAAACATTGAGTCCTCTGTTCAAGCTTTCTGACCTTGAGTGTTCTACATAGGTGTTCTAAATACCCATCTCTAATTGTAAAGCAGACAATAGCAGAACCCAACAGTTATGGATTATGTGAGATAGTCGCCGTCCTATAAGAGTGCACAATTCCTCTCACAGAACAAAATGTATTCTGCCTCAGACAAGACAGGCAAATAGTATCAGTCATTTGTCGGTGGCAATCGGGAGTCACAATTTTGTTCTTACGTTAACATATAGTATGGAACCAAATCTTTGGGGGTGAACAGCTATATGAATATTGCCACTTCAGCAGATCAGTATAAGCACAGGGTGCACAAAAGGGACATGTACCCCAATACTTCCTGCACTACTCCTTCACTCTTCCAGCTCCCCTACTTCTTGGCAAACACGCATGCTGTCTCCATCACTGTGAGTACCTTTGTAAGTGCGACATATAAATGAATTGTACCCTAACGTTTTGAGCAGCATTCTTTAGCTCTCTGCAACACCTCTGATGCTAGTGTGAGCCACCTATCAGTAGACTGTTCCTTTTTGCTGCCGAAAGGCATCCTATTGTAAGAAGGTGTTACTGTTGATCAGTTCATTCATTCATGGAAAGTCACTTGGATTGCTTCCAGGTCTGAAAACTCACCCAATAAGCTGCAAACACTTGACACGTCAGTTTTGTGTGACTAACAGTTTTCCTATCTCTGAAGTAAAACTTCCAGGAGTAGGATTTCTGAGTCATACAAACAGTAAATACATGTTTAGCTTTATAAAACATGACAAATGCCGTGGCTATACTAAGTCTCGTTCACACTAGCAACACATGGAGGAGATGAGCCACCCTGTGTCCTTACCAGACCTTGGTATTGATAGAATGTCTTCTTTTATCATAGTAGTTAGTCTACCAAGGCTGAAGCAATACCCATGTGGCTTCAATTTGCACGTTGCTAATGACTAGGGAAGTTGCTTATTTATTTGTTTACTTTGACCGCATGAACCTCCTCTCAGATGGGATATCTGCTCAAATTGTTTTTACTATGTTTTAAATTCCTTTGCGTGTTACTACTGAAATTGTGTTACCTGCAGATCAATTTGAAAATTAACAGTTATGTTTTATTGTTTTATTACGTCTTCCAATCTATAAGTTATACTTGTTTTCCATATATTTGACCTCTCACCGATTTTTTGTTACTAGCATTCTTTAGCATGGAGATGCAATACAGTAGATTATGTTAGGTTTGTCTATAAGCATTTTGCATTTCTTAAAGCTATTTTAGACAGTGAATTTATTATTTGCTTCAAATTGTCCATTGTTACTATATGGATAAACAGTTCATTGTTTGTTGTTTGACACTGATAAACTTATCTTTTCTAGGACCACTTTTATAACTGTATTGAAATTTTTATACTCAGTAGATTATGTCATCTGAGGATGCTTTGTGTTTTTCTTCTGTCTCTTGAAATGACCTCTATTCGTGGTTAATGGCCACTTCCTTGTTTTATGCCATTGAATATCTACAATGGGACAGGGAAGAAGAAACTCATGCAATCCTTGTCTTGTTACTCGGTTGATATTTTGAATTCTGTCATTTTCCTCAACCTGGTTTTAGGTGTTCTTTCACCAGTGTCTTCAAAGAAATTCTCTTCATTCTGCACAGATTTCATAGCTTCATTCAATGCAATGGGGATTTTCCTTACCCATTTTGCTTCAGACCCAAACCAGAGAGACTGGATTGGGGTGTATTCACATTTCCCCATCATTTTTTTCTCCTCAGTCTTCCACATTCAGGCTCCTTTTTAGATCTTATTCTCAAATGTCAGCCAGAGATATGAACTAGGAGCCTGCCCTGGAACAGAGAAAGAGAAGGAAGGAGAAAGGGAGAAAGGGAGAGGGAGAAGGAGAGGGGGAGGGGGGAGAGAGGGAGAGAGGGAGAGAGGGAGAGAGGGAGAGGGAGAGAGAGAGAGAGAGAGAGAGAGCGAGAGAGAGAGAGAGAGAGAGAGAGAGAGAGGAGAGGATCTCCATTGTAGATAGCACATTGAACTCTGATTGTGATCTAAGAAATTGAGCTAAATGAGTCTAGACACAGGGCAAGAGAAAACTTTAACTCGGCTTATGTTCAGATTATTTCAAATTAGTGAGTTAATGAACCCCTGAAACCACAGAAATTATTTGGATCAATTTACAACACAGGAAATCGATGGGAGCTTTCTTTGGTTGGCTGGCATGGTTATTGGTAATTCTGCACCTTGAGAAGGCTGTGTGGGCAGGTGCTGCTGAAAGCTGAGGACCTGCGTGGAGGGCCAGCACAGGGAGCCGGTCAAGGGGAAAGAGCCTACGCAAGAGACGTCCTAGAAGTTCTTCCTGGTCTTGCGGGTTTTTGTCTACTGCTCTGGAGCACCCAAGAGCTGTGGTTCTCTGGAAATCTCTGTTCCAGCTCTGCCGAGCTAGCTGGCTAGGCTAAACCGAAAATTCCAGAAATTCAGGTATGTAGCTTCCTTCAGTCCTGGAAAGACTTGGAAGAAAAGTCAGCCCCGCCCTTAGGAGGGTGCAGGTCACTGCACTGCCTTCCTTTAGGAACACAGATAACAGCTTGCAGGTTCTCTCCAGTGTCTCTTTCCCCTTAGCCACTGTGTCCAGAGGCTGAGAGCTAGTCTGCAACACTGCCATCTGGTGGTTCCATGGCGACATTCAGGGATCAGAACATGAAAAAGAAAAAAAGACCTCTCCCTCCCTTCTCCCTTTATTTCTTTATTTCTTCTCTCAAGCCTTTTTTTCTTTTCAATTGACTTGTGATTAACTTTCTGACATACCTGTGCAGCGTTTTTAGCCTCTGCCCGAGCCATTTCTCTCTTCTTGAATGCCTGTGTCCAGAGGGATGTGAGGTGAAGGACAACCAGGGATTTGAAGAGCACCACACTTTCTGATAAGAAATTTCCACTTACACAGAGAAAACGGTGCTGAGTAAAGTTTCCTTCTCTACTGGGGTAATGATTCTCATTTTTAGTTTCATTAGCATAAGCAACATGCTCAGCCTAGGGACTCGAGTTTTATGCTTCTGTGCTTTGGGGTGTTGTGGTTTAAATGTGGAATGCCCCACATAGGCTCGTGGTTTCTAACACTTGTTCCCCAGATAGTAGTGGTGATGTTCAGAAAGGTTAGGGAGACCTTAGGAGGGATCACCCTAAGAGAGGAAGTGTCTCACTGGAGGTCACTTGAGGTGGGCTCTGAGGGTTTTTAACCTGGTGCTGCTTCCTGCTCTCTTGCTCTTTTTGGACCCCCTGATGCAATGTGATGGGCTCCTTTCAGGATCCTGCAGCCCTATCTGCCCTGTCATGATGACTGTAGCTCCTGTAGAACCATAAGCAAAAACCAGCCCTTCATCCTCTAGGTTGCCTTTGTCAGAGCATCCTGTCTCAGCAGCGGGACAGGATACCAACACAGAACGTCTTCGAACGAGTAACTGCTCTGGAAACCCTTTCTTCCTGGTGCCCTTCTGGAGCCCTTTCTCTTGCTTACCCCCACACAATGCCTTATCGTTTCAGAGGCTACCGATTCTTTTTTCTAAACAAATCTGGAAAGCTTTTCTGTTGTCTGAAATTTTTAGAATTCTAGTTGAAAATGTCAACTAGCTGCTTCAGCCATCCTAACGGGACATAGTGCCCATACGGTGCCGGGACTCGGCTGTATTCACTCCACTTCTGTTGGCATCTGATTTCTCGTCCCCATGTGGCTCACCTTAAGAATCCCTCTCTCATGTTTCCTTAATGTGATGCATCCTCTGTTAATACAAATTCCTTGATGTGCAAGGGGCAGCATCTTTTTGGTTTTCAGGAGAGACAGCTGGCTGAATTCTCTCTCCCTCTCTCTCTCTCCCTCCCTCCCTCCCTCCCTCCCTCCCTGTCTCCCTCTCTCTCTCTGTCTCTCTCTCTCTTTCTCTCTCTCGCTCTCTCTTCAGGTTCTTCTTCATCTGCAGTTTTGGAGCCTATTCTGGAACTCACTCTGTAGACCAGGATGGCCTTGAACTCACAGAGATCCGCCTGTCTCTGCCTTTCCAGTGCTGGGAGTAAAGGCATGTGCCACCACCGCTGGGCTTCACAGAAGGCCTTCATAAGCAGCATTCTTACATCTTCTGTGAGAGTTTCGTATGTGCACACAGTCCCCGTTCACCACTCTCCCCTATTTAGCTCATTCAAGATGCTGCCCACATATTATCTCCTCCTCACCTCACCTCCTCCTCCTCCTCCTCCTCCTCCTCCTCCTCCTCCTCCTCCTCCTCCTCCTCCTCCTCCTCACTTCACCTCACCTCCTCCTCCTCCTCCTCACCTTCTCCTCCTCCTCCTCCTCCTCCTCCTCCTCCTCACTTCACCTCACCTCCTTCTCCTCCTCCTCACCTCCTCCTCCTCCTCCTCCTCCTCCTCCTCCTCACCTCCTCCTCTTCTTTCTCCTCCTCCTTTTTCTCCTCCTCCTCCACCTCCTCCTCCTCCACCTCCTCCTCCTCCTCTTTCTCCTCTTTCTCCTCCTCCACCTCCTCCTCCTCTTTCTCCTCCTCCTCCTCCTCCACCTCCTCCTTCTCCTCTTTCTCCTCCTCCTCCTCACCTCCTCCTCCTCCTCCACCTCCTCCTCCTCCTCCTTCTCCTTTCCTCCTCCACCTCCTCCACCACCTCCTCCTCCTCCTCTTTCTCCTCCTCTTCCTCTTCCTCCACTCTTACAGCCTGCTGAGTCTAATTGTGATGCCCATATATGCATGAGTGTGAGGCCACCCACTGTCGCATGGCCAACACGCTCTAGACCACACCCCTAAAGAAAATTCGCTCTCCCTCCCCAGCAGTTGCTGAAGCTCCTTCTGCTGGAGTTTTGTCAACAGAAGCTCATTATGGGATATGGGGACTTGGTGACCAAGGCTCCAGCATTTCTGCCTCACCCTCTCCCTTTATGATGCGAATTGTTATTGGCTATTGGGCACTGGCTCCCAGGTTCCATCTGTACTGGATGGTTGTCAAAAATAAAAAAAAAAAAAAGTCAGCTATGCGGGGCACTTAAACATTAGTATATCATTTTAGGGATTAACACAGCAGGAACTTCCCTCTAAGCAGTGAAGTGAGGCTGACTCTGGGGCCCGGGGAGAGAAAGTGGGTGTGGACCGCTGATAAGCTCTCCATCTGCCAAATGACCACATTCTGAAGAGCTGAATATGAAAATGATTTACCACATGTGAATTTAGAGGCATTTAAGCACAGACACTTAACCCACTTCATTTTCAAAAAGGGAAAGATTCAAGAAACTTGGAAATCACAAACTCGTCCGCTCAGAAATGCCGAGAGATGAAATAATCAGCTGGAATCCAAGTGTGAATTAGAATTGGGGACTTTATTGTCAGGCAGGCTCTCTCCCAGAAGGGTTATAATTATCTGGATCACTGATAGCAGCTTCACCTGGCGTCCAAAAGGCAGAAAAAACAATAAGTTCTATGACTGAAAAGCTAGTGTCGTGGACCTTATGTGATAAAACTTGAAGTTTAATTATTTTACTTTTAGTTAATTCTTTATATAGAGAATCTAAGTAAAGGGCTGTCAATTTGCTGAAGAGTTCTCTTACTATGTGTGCCTATCTGATTTTCAAAAACGTATTAGAAAGAAAGAGTTGACAGTAGAAATTCTATTTCGGGCAAACAAACTGCCAACACTGGGGAGTTACAGATAATAATTTAGGGAGAATTTTCAAATCACACAAGGAATGAGATAGGGAAGTCAGAATTTTGATGGTCCAGGTTCATCTTATTTGGTTTGTTTCTATGATTTGATTTTTATTAGTATGAAGCAGCATCTCACCCTGTAGTCCAGGATGTCGTCATACTCAGAGCAATCGTTGACCTCAGCCTCCCATGTACTTCGATGACATGTATGAGCAATGCTGCCTGCCTCTGCTTCACACATCACCAAAGCTCTAAGGTACCACTGTTACAATGTTCCATATGCTATTAGCTGAACTCCGGAATCAGTATCATGGTTTTCACCCTGGGCTTTAAATGCAGCAAATATGTATGAAAGCTGAAAATATTAAAGATGCTTAAAAAATGAAACTTGAAGATGTATAGAAATTGGACATATCACTTTCATATTTCTTGTGTTGGGGCATATCTGCTGAAGAGCCACTATTATATATAATCATCCAGGTGAAAATGTCTGACCTGTGAACTTTCTGGAAGAAATGGAATATACATCGAATGGGAGGATTGGAGTACATAATTTTCACACAGATGTTTCAAAGTACAACTTGTGGGAAGAGATGGCTGTGATGGTAAGGAAGAGAGAAGGAAGGGAATTAAGAGAAAAGTGTTATTCTTGTACAGATTAGCTTCACAAGTATTTATTAAATTTCTATAGCATCAACTCAAACAAATGTCTTTAGTGATAATTTTAGTACCCAAGCCTCTTGGTTAATTTCTCAGGTAAGTATCTTAAATTAGGGTAAAAAAAATCAAGTCAACAAGGAGAAAACAAAAGTATGGATCCAGAAGGGAGCGCTCAGGCAACCCAGGGCACTTTTGCTTTTGGACCCATGCTATGCTGCTTATGATCTGTGAGTGATTAGCACCAATTTCACCTGGATGCTTGTAAAAATTCATTGTCAAAGTGCACAGTACGTGGCCTGCCATCTTCTAGGTACCTAATCTCAGAAGGGCTCTGCTTTGTTTAACATGCTCTTGTTGCCATATTGAAATTCTTTTTCTTCCTTTTATTGAAAATAGGTTCTTTTTCTCATATAATATATCCTGATTATGGTTCTGATTTCTAGTCCTTCTTGGTCCTCCCCTCTAATCCAGATCTATTCTCTTTCTGTCTTTCATTAGAAAAAAACAGGTAACTAAAGGATAATAATAGAATATAACAAAAATTATAATAAGCTTAATAAAAACTATTATCACATTGGAGTGGGCAAAACAAACAAACAAACAAACAAACAAACAAACAGAAGCAAAAGAGTCCAAGAGAAGGCACAAGAGTTTGAGACTTGTTCGAACACTCAGGCATCCCATAGAAACTCTAAACTGGAAGCCACACTATTACACAGAAGACCTGGTTCAGAATGGTGGAGGTGCTGTGCTTGCTGTCTCAGTCCCAGTGAGTTCAGATGAGCTTTTATTTGTTTCTTTGGTCTCCTCCCACCCCTCTGGCTTTTATACTCTTTCTATCTCCTCTTCTACAGGATTCCCAGAACCCTAAGGGGAAGGATTCATTTGATGGATAAATCCTATTTAGTTTTGAGCACTTTGAGGCCTCGTCCTCTCTGTGTAATGTCTGACTGTGGTGGGTCTCTGTATTTTCCGTCTTGACATTCTTAACTTTTGAGAACAGCTCTCTAAATTTTAGTTTCCCACCGGATGCTAGCAAATGATGTTCTTGTTATCTTGTAGACCCTAACAAAAAAAAGCCAACGTGATTTTACTTTTAATTGTGTGTGTCTGTGTTGGTATAAACATGAATGATGGTATCCAAGGAAGTCAGAAAAGGGTGTCAGACTCCCTGGAGTTGGAATTACTGGTGGTCGAACATTCAGCATTGGTTCTAGGACCAAATTCAGGTCCTCTGGAAGAGTAGGATGCAATCTTAATGGCTGATTGATGTAGGTGTGTCTTCTATCTATCTGATGATTTCATTGGTTAATTAATAAAGAAACTGCTTGGCCTGACAGGTTAGAACATAGGTGGGTGGAGTAGACAGAACAGGATGCAGGAAGTGAGGCAGATGGCTCAGGCAGATGCCTAGGGCAGTCGTCATGCCTCTCCACTCTGAGACAGTCGCCATGAAGCCAGCCACCAGGTCAGACATGCTGAATCTTTCCCGGTAAGACATCACTCGTGGTGTTACACAGATTATTAGATATGGGTTAGTCAAGATGTGAGTAAGAGGCTGAAACTAATGGGCCAGGCAGTGTTTAAATGAATACAGTTTGTGTGTTATTATTTCGGGACATAAGCTAGCCAGGCGGCCGGGAACAGGGAGGGACGAAAAGCAGGCCTGCTGCTCATCACTACAGCTGATGGATCAAGTCTTCAGTTCCTGCCCCTCCCTACCTTGTAGGCTCTCAGGCTCTGCAAGGACGGAAGCATCACAAAGATCCGCGTCTTAACAACGTCCTCAGGTGATGGTCATGTTTGCTAAATGCAGCAAACATGCAGCAATCATAAAGAGTTTAAAAGATGAACTGTAGCAGACAGTTTGCAGTGAAGTCCTCTGAAGTAGCTGCATCTATATTAAAGATTCTGCTGATTATTGGACCTTGGCTGAGCAGAGCATCAAGATTGTCTAGGGAGGGAATAATGCAGGTTAAAGGCCAAAGTTACTTTGGCCTTTATGTAACCTAAAATCACCATGAATAAAGATTGTCTTGGTAAAATTCTTGGACTGTAGCAGCAAGCTTGACACGCTTCGCCTCCACCAGTCCTAAGGCTAGAAAGTGACAGCGACAACATCTAGGTCCTATAGATTATCCCACCTTGATGAATCCTGCCTGCTGGCTTAATTTCTCTGACTGTGTTTTCAGAACATACTGATTCCTAAATTTTTTTCCTGCCACTGTAGTAGTGGCTGTAACGTTTTCTGTGGTGGAATGTGCCATTCAGAGGGATTTGAATACAAGTTCCCTTATATCCATATCTGGCTCAGGGAGAAATATTTTCTAATTCCCTGAATTCATGGTTACTTTATGCTGATACTTTACGTCTTTCTTTTAATCTTGCAACACATGAATCAGTCACATGTTTTATCTTCATTGAAATAGTAAAGGATTCATTAATATAACTGTTTTTGTCTCTTCCCATCACTGTCAAAAGTTTATAAGGCAAGTCAATTTTAAAGGACAAGAGGTTTGCAGTAGCTCACAGTTTAAAGGTTCTACTTCATGAGTGGAGAGACTCGCTGCATCCAGGCCTCTGGTGGGATGTGGCATGTCATGACTGGGATTATATGCTTAATATGTAAGACTGCTGACCCTAGGGTCAGGAGATGAATGACAAAGAAAAGGCAGGGACTGCGCCTGGGGTCCCACTCCCTATTTTAAGGACAGTCCACTAATGAAAATCACTCCCAGCCAGGCACCATCTCTCCATCTTTTAATGTTCCCAGCATCTTCCAGCTGGAAACATTAAGCATCGAACAATTGACCTGAAAATCTTGTCTCCCCTTTGTTTCATGAAGGGTAAACGGGTAAGAGACCTATTTTGTTATCAACTCCTATACAGAATGTCAGCAGTTTTGGGCATCTGTGAAGAGACGTCAATGTCTGGGATCTGGAATATGTGTCAAGGGCTCAGGCCTTTGTTTTTCAGCCTGATGCTGTTGGAAGGTGATGCCAAAAGATGGAGTCTGCAAAGGAGAGAAGATGGAGCTGTGCACTTGGGCTTCTGCCAGGCATTGCCTTATGTGTCTTCCTGAGCTACTTTCTGACAGGCATCCTTTTACAATGAAAATATAATAGGCAACATGACCCCCTCCTAAGCTCTCTGAGTGATTCTAGTGACTACCAGGGCAGAAGGCATCATGGGTACTCTGGACTTGCTAGCTGGCTGTTCAGAAGTGCAGGTGGCACCAGCAAAAGTGACTGTCCTATTAGGAGCCGTGCCTGTCCACTTGTGGGAACCACACTAACTCGGGGTAGCTTAGTGTGAAGTTTCACTACAGAATACCGGTGGATTTCCAGAGAGTTACACGGGAACAAAAATGAAGAGATGTTGGCATTCGGTGTCATCCACTTAGGTCCACCCTAGTCACACAGATGTACAAAATTAACTCCATGAGGACCACAGAAAATTCTGAAAACTGCCTGTGGCTGCCCGATCTGTAATTCAAGGTAAAACTCCCCCTGTTTTGCAACAGCATGATATAGTGGATTCAGAGGAATCTAAATTCAAAACGCTTCCCAAACCTCTCCTTTGTCTTTTAAACTTTCCCTATGCAATACCTTTCATCAAAGGGATTTTGTACCACACAGGTATACAGGTATATAAATGAGTACACAGATCAAACACTTAATGGTAAGAAATCATTTAAAAGTTTTTTTTTTTTTTTTTGAGCCATGCAGTGATGCAGTGGTGGTGCACGCCTTTAATCCCAGCATTCATGGGGCAAAGGAAGGCAGATCTCTGTGAGTTGGAGGACCAGCCTGGTCTAAAGATGGAGTTCCAGGATAGCCAGAGCTGGTACTAAGGGAAACCCTGTCTCAAAAAGCCAAGCCAAAGCAAAAACATAAAATAAAATTTATTTCAAAATAATTTTTGGTGTACATTTTATTTACTCTTTGTTAAAAATGAAAGCAAATCTGCATACTACTGAGATAGAGTCACTTATTTGTCTTTAAAGAATTAAATCTTTTCTGAATGTTTGCTAGAATATGATGCAGAGCAATTTTAGACTTGATCAGAATTTTATATTTTAGCCATCAGTGTTGATTCTTAGGCCATTTCAGAGAATTTTAGGAATTGTCTTCTAATTCCAAGCAAAATACATTTATTGATCATGTGGAGTGTGTATGTGTATGTAACTAAAGCATCAAGTTTTAAAATCAAACATCCTAAAACAATACAGTACAAAGAGATGTGAATTTTATACTTGCAAACTGGAGAATGGAGGAAAGAAAATATTAACATCTTTGTTTTCTGAAATTAAAACAATACTGTTTTTGTAAGAGCATAAAATTGTGTGTGCAGTAAAAACATTCATGATGCACGATGGTCTTGAGCCTGGGTGAGAGTGTGTCAGGCATTGTCCTTGTGTGACGTGACAGGACAAAGTGTGCATCTGGTATGTTCAAACTAAGGCTGCAAGGAAGTTGTGGGACCAACACAGGAGAGCAGTGTTTGAAACACCGTGGGTTCACTAGATATTTGGTTTTGAATTTGGTCCGTTCAGAAACTTTTTATTGCCAGACCCTTCGTAGTTCCCACGCTGTCGCATCACCCCAACGGAGCTGAAACCTACAGTTTAGGAAGATGGCGTTTAGATTTGCAGGTATTATTTAATTTCTCAAGTTGTGCTTTTCATAAGTTGTTGTGAATAGTAACAGAAATCCAGTGAATTAGAGGGGCAATGACGAGGTTGTAAAACGATTTTTCTAGGAATACGCATTAATGTTAGGCAATCTATTTTCTATGTTGTTTTCAAGAATTTTTTTTTTTTAAACATGTTATAGGACTGGGGAGATAGCTCCGTCTGCAAATGCTTGGAGTTCAATACCTACAATCCACATAATATGTCAGGGTGTGGTGACATGTACTTGGAATCCCAGCACCAGAAAGCAGAAGCAGCGAGATCCCTGGGACTTGCTGGCTAGCTAACTTAGCCTAGTTAGTGAGGTACAGGACAGGGAGACCACTGATCCTGCCTCAGATATAGAAATTACATATGGCAGCAAAGTAATGGAACTTTAGGTTGTTCACACATATGTGTAAGTACACATACCCTGGACACACACATTCACCTGAATCGGAGTGACTATCTCTGTTCAATATAAAAAATCACATTTATATATTAAGATGTGTGTGTGTGCTTTTTTATATTCTACTGTGCAGAAAAAGCTAGAAATTCTGTAAAATGTCATCAAGTAACTGTGGTTACATGACATAAGACATACAATGTTTTCTACCCACAGACATTTTATGAATTAAAATAATTGATGAATATCATCTTTTAAATGAGTCTATAATGGTCTACCAATACAACTTTATCTTGTGTTAAGTGAACCCTGCTGATGTATGTGACCCTCAGATATTAATTATTGTAAATAAAGCTGTGATGTCCCCAGAACCATGCCTTAGAAAAGGAACCCTCACTCATTTTTAAGGAAACATTGCTATAAGCATATTTCTTAGTCAAAAAGTGTTTACTCTCCTTACCACCTCCCTTCTCTTTCTTCCTCCCTTTAACTTTGAACCATGTAACTAAATTCAACTAACTCCAAAAAAGGCTTTCAATCTTTGTAAAGGCACTAGATTTGAAAATAAACAAAAATAAAAAAAAATCTCTCCAAATAGGGTCAAGTAAAGTACCCCCCCAACACACACACACACACACACACACACACACACACACACACACACACACAGAGAGAGAGAGAGAGAGAGAGAGAGAGAGAGAGAGAGAGAGAGAGAGAGAGAGAGAGCTTTACTTTTCCTATATTGACCAATGTACCAGGATCTTCAGTATCCACTACTTGGTGTGCATTATCTTTTGTTCTTGTTTGTTCTTGTTTTTTATGTACGGACAAATGGATTTCTTTTCTGTCTTTTATTTTCCCAAAGGGGGAAAGATTGGAATACAGAATTTTTGTTTGATATAAGCAGTACCATTTATTTCAGATTTCCACTTGAAAATTCAAATATATATGGCTTTTTTGATAAAGAAAGAATCTATAATCATTACTTAAATTACAATTTCCATGTTTGAAACTATTTTTAGAAGAGGATTCTGCTTTTGGATAAAGCACTTTACTATGTTAATCTATAAACATTTGCTTTCTAAAGCTCATAACAACTTCATAACAATTTTAAAAGCCTACTTTTGATATGAAGTTATTGATTATTATTAAAGACATCGGGAACATCTAAACTTTGGCAGGCTAATAACAAGATAAAATCAAAATAATAGTTTAAAATACTGGCTTGCCACTTAGAAATGAGACAAGCTATGGGCTATCTTTTCTGAACCTCAAGTTTGATAAACATGTTAGATGTATACTCCTTACCTAATTTTAAGTCATTGTATCTGCTGCACGTTAATCACAAAAATGCTTTTGTACCATGTTTAATGCTTGTGTTTTTGAGAATTTTGTAATTAGTGTAAGATATTTCTTCCCTCCACTCTTTTGCTTCCTCGTTCCTTTTCCCTCCTGTGTTTTGCATGTTCCTGTTGTACTTTTAAATATAAATATTAGCCAAAGATTCTGTTTGCTTTTGTCTTTGAAGCAAGGCCTCACTATGTAATTTTGGCTGTCCTGAAACTCATTGTGTAGACCAGGCTAGCCTGAAACTCACAGGGATCTGATGGCCTTTGGCTCCCCACTACTGGGTTCAAAGGTGTATGCCACCATGCCCAGAAAACCAAACATTCTAAAATACTAATTTGTACAAAGATGGACAAATAAATGTACAGGTCTAAATAAGCAATAAAACAAAAACATCACTACTCACATACAAAAATGAAGTCATTGGTACTTCAAAGATCTGAATAGGCTTCTTGCTCCACTAAAAAATTAATTGCAATTTTTCAATTTATTTTACGTTTTTAAAATAATTTTCTTTATAATTTACCACATGTGCTGTTTCTTTTTTAAAAAGATTGATTTATTATGTATATAGTGTTCTGCCTGCAGGCCAGAAGAGGGTACCAGCTCTTATTATAGATGGTTATAAGCCATGTGGGTACTGGGAATTGAACTAGGAACCTCTGGAAGTGCTACTAGTGCTCTTAACCTCTGAGCCATCTCTCCAGCCCCTCACATGTGCTGTTTCTGAAATGTAAAAGAATGTTGAGTTATGCTGAATGACTAACTTTTTTTTTAAAAAAAAATCACTTTTGCTTTGAATTTTTGAGACTGATCATGTGGTTGGAATCCACTCCATTTTATATTTATTTGAGCTGCTCTAGGACTATATACACCTCATGTTTGTGTTTTCTCAGATATCTCTAGCTGTTTGCTTCTGCTTTCGTGGCATGGGGATCACACCCAGGCCTTGCTCACACCGACCAATGCTCTTGAACTCAGCTACATAGCAGCCCTCTCCCGTTCTGCATGCTTCTTGGTGCCCACATGACAGAATTCTTGTGAATTCTTGGTTCCTAGACAAAGCATATGATACCCTGTACTGTCCACAGTGTATTATTCTTTCTTACTCTCTTCACACTCAAACTGAGATTTTCCAATTTTTCAGCATTTGTTGACTACACAATGCCGTTCCCAAGTGCTTTTAACATGCATGTTCGTCCTATTGACAATGTTGAATATAATTTCTTATGCTTTTGGCTATTTTTCTTTTCTGTGAAATGTTATCCAATACCTTTGACAATTTTAATTTGATTGTCCTTTTCTGAAATTCTATGATGCTTTAAATGTTTTCTGTGCTAGTCTTAGATCCAATATTGCAAACACCTGAAAAGATCAGCTGCCCATACCCAGTATGTCTCTTTATTCCCTTTAGAATTATAGCATATTTCTAGAAGAGCACACCCAGTATGACAAGGATAAAGCTGTGCATGTTGAGACTTAGGGAATCTATCTAATTTCTTTCAAATGAAAAATTAACTTTCTAAATTCATTGATTTATATGCCCATCCTTCAGCAATTGGCAGTGCCAGTTCTGGCATACACCAGCTTCCATCTATTCATAAGTGGATAGCTCTCTTGGCTCTTGTTTGATTCCATTTGTCTATTGGTGTATCATCATTTATACATCTTGATATCCAGTAGGAAAACTCATCTTAAATTATTTGATTATTTCAGAAGTCTCTTGTCTATTTTCAGACCTTTGCTTAGCCACAAACTTTAGAAGCACATTTAGTTAAAAAGGAAAATAATTTAATGGGATTTTGATCTGAGTTAAAGTGTAGGGGGTACTAGCACTCTCACAATGTTAAATCTGCTGTTCTACAAAAATAGAAAGTCTCTGCATTTATTTACATTTTCCTTAATGTCTTCAAATCAATATCTATGGAGTTTTTATAAATATATCCACCTATTTAGTTGCTTTTACACCAGAAATATTTTTTGCACTTGACCTCAGCCCAAAGGAAGAATAGTACCAGGAATACTTTTGCTTGCCACAATATTGTATCTTTTTAAAAATAACACAACCTTTAAGGAGCAAGTTTTTTTTGGGGGGGGGCATCTAAGAGAGGGAGTGTGTGTATCTCTAACTTTGTGCCTGCTCTTGGGGAATCTTTTCCTCTTGTTGGTTTGCCTTTTCCAGCCTCAATAGGAGGATGTTTGCCTTGTTCTACTATATCTTGCTGTGTCCTTTTTGGCTGTTTTCTCCTGGTGGCTGCTCTTTTCTGAAGAGGAAATAGAGGGAGAGTGGACCTGGGTGAGGGAGAGGGGAAGTGAGGGAGAGCTGGGAGGACAGAGGGAGGGAAAATGTAGTTGAGATGTATTATGCGAAAAGAGAATCTATTTTCAATTAAAATATATGAAAAAGAAAGAAGTGAGTTGTATTGATGTGGGATTCCCCTCTGTGTGCTACGAATATGTTTTATTACTATTGGTTAATAAAGAAGTTGTGTCAGCCTGTGGCAGGGCAAAATAAAGCCAAGTGGGAAATTCGAACAGATATATATATATATATATATATATATAGAGAGAGAGAGAGAGAGAGAGAGAGAGAAGGTGGAGTCAGGGAGAGGCCATGTAGTTGCCAAAGTAGACAAATGCTGGAATTTACCAGTAGATCACAGCCTCATGGTAATGCACTGATTAATAGAAATGGGTTAATTTAAGATGTAGGAATTAGTTAATAAGAAGCTTGAGCTAATAGGCCTAACAGTGTTGTAATTAATACAGTTTTTATGTGATTATTTGGGTCTGGGTGGCTGGGAAACCATTGAAGCCATGTAGTTTACTAAACTTACAGCTTTATTAGGCTATTAATATATTTTTTTGGACTTTTTATTCTATATTTGTCAGTAAAATTGTCATATAATTTTCTTTTCTCATACTATCTTGGCCTGTTTTAAGTATTATGTTAAAGATGGTGTCATTAAATATTCAAGGTACTGCTTTTTTCCCATTTCTAGTAAAAATGGAATAAAATTGAAGTTATTACTTTCTAATATTTTGACAGAACCTACTTGTAAAAGTCTGGCTATAGTATTTTGAAAGGGAAGATTTTAAACTATCAATTCAATTATTCAAATCTTTTAGAATTATTCATGGTCATTATTTTCTTATTGAGTAAAATATGCATTTCTTTTATAAGGTGCCTGTTCATTTTATTTAAATTCCTAAATTAATTTACATAAAGATTATAATTATGTAATTCAATAGCCCTGTGTGTTCTGTTTTATTCCTAATATTTTTGTGCCTTCTTTCCTATTTTGTGATTGAGTCAGTGATTGGTGAGTTTTCTCAATCATGTAAATAAGGTTGCTTTTGGCTTTCTTTAAAAATCTTTTTGCCTCTAGTTATCAGTTTCTTTTATTGCTCCTTTACCTGCAAATATGGTATGTGTGTGTGGGGTGTGTTGTGTGTGTGTAGTTTTGCAGAGGTAGATGTAAATATCTTATACACACACACACACACACACACACACACATACACACACTCACACACACACATCATTCCATCACTGACCCTAGAGCTCCCCAATTGGCTAGACTGTCTGACCAGTGAACTCCAGGGATCTTCTGTGTCTCTGCACTCAGATTCTAGGCACACACCTCCATGCTCCGTGGCTGCTATAGATCTGAACTCAGATCTCATGTTTTCAGAGCTAGCCATTTATTCCATTCCCCCAGGCCTAATTTCATTCGATGTGCCTTCCTTTACTAACTTTTTAATTGGGATGCTTGGTTCATTTCATTTCTTTTTCTTTCTCTTTTTTTTATATTTGGTTTTTGGAGACAGCATTACTTTGTGTATCCTTGGCTGTCCTGGAACTCATGCTGTAGGCCAGGCTGGCCTTGAACTTCTAGAGTTTCATCTGCCTCTGGCTCCCAAGTGCTGAGGTTAACAGAGTGCACCACCACCACCCAGCTGACTCATTTCATTTTTAACACTTCCATTCTGTGATGACAACTGTCAAATTGTGAGTTGTTCACTGGACAGGAAACTGACTCTCCAGCTTAAACTCCAGTAAGCATTTGAAGCAACCAGATACTTCCTAGAAGCAGATACCTAAGCCCAAGCCTTCAATCATCTATAACCCAGACTTGTAAACTATAGCCTCACAAGGCACCATGAGCCAGGGTCATACAGCAGAGCTGTTTCTGAACTCATGACCCAGAGGGTGCAAGTAAACTACTGAACATTTGCTCTTTCCAGCTTGGTAATTTTGAAGGTACTAATTAGTAACTGATAATACATATGTATATACAGACACACATATATATGCAAGTGTGTTTATATGCATTAAAAATATATACATGACATTTAAATCGATTTTAACTTCAGCAACCAATTTAGAAACTATGTAAATTACTGATACTCTTACTACTTACCTGATAAATTGTATCACATATAGTTAAAATCACAAAATTTATAAATAACTCTCAGATCAATACAAGGATTTTAAAATAACTTCTGATCACTCTTCTCTGAATTGATTCTTATTCTAGCTATGTATTCTGTCAACACATTTCCAAGTCTCATAGTTATAAACTCTAAGCAATATTGTCCTATTAATAAATGCTTCTTTGCTAAGTGCCACCTCTTTCCCTTGAGCCTGGAGTGTCTCTTTACACCCCTCATCTAAATTAACAGACTAAAATGAACACTTGTCCTCCATTCTGAAGCCATTGACTAGCTTTGACATGTGTGAACTCTCCACAACAGAATTCTATGGTACTAAAGTTTTAATGCTAGTGTTTCTTGTTCAAAATTTTCTTTGTGAGAGTTGTCATATTATTTCATATAAATGTAGTTTGTTTATTTTCATGGATGGAGACCATTTCATTACTTTTTCTACTTGACTATCAATAAATAGATAGTTCAGTATCTGTCTATTGCAAAAACGACACTATGAAATTTCTTGAATATATCCTGTAACGAATATGCATGCTTCTTTGCAACTATAACGCTGTCTACTTTGTATTCATATATTCAGTTATTCAGTTCTAATATGTAATCCTAGCATTTCCCAAGTTCTTATAGCAATGATTTCTTCCATCACCAGGTACAGGAGGAATAGCTGGTTCACACCCTTGAGTTTGGGATCATTGACTTTTGTGTTTTAGACATTCTACAGCTTGTGCAGTCATGTTGTGGTTTAAGTGCCATTTCCAGAGAAAACAGGACTGAACGTGCTTCATATTTCCATCAGCTATTTTAAGAGCTCCCCAAAGGAAATGTCTATTGAATTTTGGCCCCAGATTTTTTTTAGTTGTCCCTAATTTTATATTGGCATAAAGGAATCTTTAGAAAATTATTGTTGAAAATCTTAAAGGTACTTTTCCCTTTCTATGACTTAACTTCTCACCTTTCCACACACTCAAAAGTTTGGTGTGTATATGTGCATGTGTATATATGTGTATGGAATGCATGTGAGTATATATATATATATATATGTATATGTATATATATATGTATATATGAGAGAGAGAGAGAGAGAGAGAGAGAGAGAGAGAGAGAGAACACAAGAGAGAATGTGTTGCTGAGGATTAAGCCCAGGGCCTCAGCAGTACATTTTTGTGAATAATGTTTCCTTGTTTAAAAACATTATTTATTTTTAAGGAAATAAATCCATGTTTATGTTATTTATTAAGATTTTTAAGTTTCAATTAGTGTGTAGGTTAGTCTGAGTATGTGTGTGAGTGCAGGTCCCTCTGGAGGCCAGAAGAATGTATCAGTGTAGTGAGGTGCTGCGGGCTGCATTCCCGCCGCCCGGCTCCCAGCCACCGGCTAGCTTATACCCCGAAATAACAACACACAAATTGTATTCTTTTAAATACTGCCTGGCCCATTATTTTCAGCCTCTTACTCACATCTTGACTAACCCATATCTAATAATCTGTGTAGCACCACGAAGTGGTGCCTTACCGTTTAGTTTCTAGCATACGTCCATCTTGGGTTGGAGCTTCATCACATCTCTCTCTCTTAGGAGAGGTATGGCAGTCTGCCTCAGAGAGGAGAGGCATCTGACTGAGCCATCTACCTCACTTCCTTCTTCCTGTTCTGTCTACTCCGCCCACCTAAGGGCTGGCCAATCAAATGGGCCAGGCAGTTTCTTTATTAGCCAATGGGAAGCCTCCATCATATCAGATTCTTTGGAGCTGGAGTTCCAGGTAGCAGTGACCTGGCTAATATGAGCTCTGGGCATTGAACCCATGTCCTCTGCAAAAGCAGTACACACTTGTGGCTGTTTCTCCATCTCTCCAGCCCCAGCTATGTGTTTTCTTAAGGCAATGTGTATTCTAGATTGGCTTCCAACTCCTCAGAGCTGGGATTGCAGCTGAGTGACACATTTCCTCATTTTAAAGTGTTGTAATATAGCAATTATATTCCCTGTGATTGGTAATTACAGAAGTTTTGCCTATCATAGTGTCATGAATACATTCTCTTATGCTGTTTTCTAGGAGCTATACTATTTTCAAAAAATTTCTTGGAGTATGATACAGTACACAGTGAGAGGTTAAGCCAAAGATTCATTTATTTACGACTCTTATTGCTTTAGCCACTTATATGAAATATTTTTGTGTCTCTTTGAATATGTTTTAGTTCTTCATTTATGTAAGTAGTTCTTAATCTTACTCAGTAATGTTTGATACTTTGTGGTAGAGTTGTTCATTAAACTTATTTGAATTTAATGCTATCATAAATGATTTGATCTACTTAAAATTTTCATTTACTTTGGTTAATAACTGCACTAAACATAAAATAGATTTTTTGTTTGTTTGTCTTATCCAGATATCCTTATTCAGTAAATTACTTAGTATTTCTAGTAGTTTGCATATAGGTCTTTCTAAAAACACAATCATACATATCTGGATCTTCACAGTTTTATTTCTCCATTCCAATTTTTTTTCTGTTTTCTTTCCCTTCCTTATTATTGCATTTACTAGGACCAACAGATCAGTGCTAAACTATTGTTTCCTTCAAATTCCGGGGAGGGAGCAACTCAACATTCCACAAAGGAAATGATATTTGCTTTTAGCATTTTTAAAATGTATCATTTATCGGAAAAGGACATTTCCTTCTACTATTAAATTAAAGTGTTCTTTTAATAATTAATGGGGACTGAATTTCTGCATCCCTTTCTACCTCTAGAAAATGACTAAATTTCCTTCTACACATTGAGTGATTAATACTTGATTTTGGAATTCAACCAACCTTGCAAACCAAGATTTTAGTCCATTTGATCCATGATATAGCTGGTATTACTAGAATCTTTAATTCTTTAATTGATTTTCGTAGCCATCTTCATGAAAGAGTTTAGCACTAATTTCCCTCATATTATTTTTGTCATGATTTGTAATACAGAAATCTGTTGCTTTAATGAATGAATTATGAATTAATATCTTCTTTTCTATTCTACGGAAGAATTTTTGTGATGCTGGTGAGGTTTTTTTCTTAAATAATTTAGAAGTTGTTTATGAAGTTCCAGTCCTAAGGAAATCTATATTTAAATAATCATTTCATACTTAAGTTTCATCACTCTTTTATGGGTATAAACAGGTAGAGGCTGTCCTGACAAAACATGCCCAGTGGTGCAGTAGTGGCATGAATTTTATGGGAGTAACCAACCATTTTCTAATTGGATTTCAGGAGAACACCACAATATGAAATATATACCTGTGGCCGTTATCACTAGACTCCAGGTGAAAACCTACTATCACTATGTCACTAAACAGATATTGTATTAGACCAACTCCAAATGACTTTTCATTATACTTATAGATTAAAGCATCTCTCAGTCCTCAGAGAAACACCGATTTACAGTAGATGGTGTTTAACATAGAAACTCACAACTGGCCAAGACACAGAGCATAAGAGACTGCAGAATGTGCAGCCATAAATGGAACATATATATGACACCCCCATCTCCAAAGGCTCAGGGATCATCATAGAAGCAGGCCAGAAAGAATTAAGATCCAGGGGTGGTAAATGACTACAAAAATCTGTGTCTTCTAGACTCAGTAGGTCAGCTGCACATATAAACTCCCAGTGATTATGACAACATTTTAAAGTCACATAAAAACCCAAACCATGAAGGTGCATGGTTGATCGGCAGTTATGATTCACCAGACTAGCTTTAATATATATATTTCAGTTTTAATAAAGGAAAGAAAAGGGAACTTACAAATCCAAGGTTCCAGCGAGGAGCGCAGGAAAACAAAGAGCAGGCAGACGCAGGCCCGCAAGATTTTATAAATCAATATTAGCCTAAGGGGGACACGCCTTTAGCCGAAGGGGGACAAGCCTTACAAAACAAGGTGATTGGCTAGGCTTCTCCTTCAAAACCAGATGAAATTCCAGCATGGAGAGGATATTTGGGCATAAAGTTCCTCCCCTAATAAAGGAACTATTAGCAATTCTTAGATGCTAGGAAAAGTGTCATTGTTCTGAAAGAATAGTGGCTGATAAGTTGGTCACACTACAGGTCATTCATTATTATAGCCCACAATATTCACAGCTGAGTAAAACCATGATTGTTCTTCTCTTTTGGTAGCATGCACAGTTCTTTCTATCAAGCTAAGAGAAATCTTTCATTTGAGTATTGGGTAGATTTCTGCACATTCTATGGCTCAAGTATGTGCTATTCTAGCTATGACACTTCTGGACATGTACCCCAAAGACTCTACATCCTATTTGCAGAGACACTTGCTCATTCATTGTTGCTCTATTCACATTAGCTGAGAAATGGAAGGAGCCTAGATGTCCATCAGTTGATGCACGGATAATGAAAATATGATACATTCACATAGTTAAAGATCATAGACAATAAGAAAAAAATTAAGGTAAGTGGGTGGAACTGAAACAATCATTCCGAATGAAGTAATCTGGATCCAGAAAGATAAATGTTTCATGTTTTTGCTCATTTGTGGATGTTAGCTTTGAACCTTTAGATATGTGTGTTTCATTTAGAACAGCCATACCAATCAGGAAATTTATGAGGGGGCAATAGTGCTTTCCAAGGTAGGAAAATTATAATTTACAGGTATAAAGGATTAAAAGGGAGTTATGGAATTGGGAGAGATGAATTTTGGTAAGGGAGGGGGAAGCCAAGGTAGATGAGGGAAACTAGTAGGGATAAATATGTTGAAGGGAACTGCTTGTTCATCCTGGCCACCCAGAACCAAAGTAATCACTCAGAAACTGTATTAATTAAATCATGGTTTGGCCCATTAGCTCTAGCTTCTTATTGGCTAACTCTTACATCTTAATTTAACCCATTTCTATTAATCTGTATAGTACCACGAGGTCGTGACCTACGAGCAAATACTCAGCACGCCTGACTCCAGCAGCTCCATGGCGTCCCTGGCTCTGCCTTTCTTCATTCCAGCATACAGCCTAGCTTTCCCTGCCTAGTTCTGTTCTTCCCTGCCTTAGGCTCGAAGCAGTTCTTCATTAACCAATGAAAGCAACACATAGACAGAAGGACCTCCTATACCATTTTCCCTTTTCTGTTTAAACAAAAAGAAAGGCTTTAAAATTAACATAGTAAGTAAAGTAAGATATAACAATGATCAAGCAAGAATTACAGTTACAATATTTCTATTTACTTTATCCTTTATCATAACTAAGGGAAACTATAACTATAATAATAAATTCTTCAACTCCATCACAGACTCCCGAAGGATATAATATTACCTAAGTAAACAGGAAGTACATTGTAAGCAACTTCCAAAACTCTAGAATGACAGAGACATCTCAATGCATGGGCAATCACCCAAAGTTCTTCTGTACCATTGGGGCATCCATCTTCAGCCTACAGGCTCATAGTATCCAGCAGACTTTTCCATGAAGGAGGACATTTCAAAGACAGTTCAGTCACTTTCTTCTGTATCCTACAGAATGTCTCACAGATTCTTTCATGAAGCAGGAAGCCCAAAGGACCATCTCACCTTTAGGCAAGTTTAGCTTGCCTTATGTTTTGCATGAAAAATGGTTCGAAATTTATTTAGAGAGTTATAACCCTGAATTTGACCAGTTTCTACATGTACTTGAAAAGAAAGCATATTCTAAATGAAGCTTATTCTTTTAATTGAATTTAATCTAATTTGCATTTAATGAAATTGCTAATGTAGCTAAGTGAACATTGGCCATTTTGTTACTTATTTTATTTTGGTACTATGTTTCTTTTTTTCTCATTTTCCATGCTCTTCAGTTAGTAAGATATTTGTATGTGATCTATGATTTTTCTCTGTTTGGTTATACATATAGTTCATTTTATTTTCATTGGTAACTACAGAGATGGCAACACAATTCCTGGAAATTTAATAGAATTTATTGAGAAAACCATTTGACAGTTTGACAGTGTATAAATCATGTAGTACCTTAGTCCCATTAAGCTTGTTCTATCCTTTTATTGTTATCAGTATTTTGAATTGTAATGCTGTGTACAGTTTTAAACCACTCAGAATGGTTTTGTTGGGGTAGTAGGGAATCATAATGGGTAATCTTAGCAATCAGAGCCAAAACAAGCTCCTGTGTTTGGTTACATATGGCACCCAAAATGGGGCTGTAACCCATGACCCTGAGATTGAGTCTCATGCTCTACTGACTGCACTAGCTAGGCATTTATAAATAATATTGAGCCTCTGAGTAAATTATTTGGGAAGTGTCCTCCAGGTATTTGGCAACAGGCAGGCAGGAGAGAAATGTATGACTACAGGAGAACTGTCTAAAAGTTTGAGGCTAACTTAAGTTACATAGTGAGATTTTTTGAGATTATAATTTAGTTACGTTTTTTTTTCCTTCACTTTCTTCCCTTCAGATCTTTTCATATACCCATCCTGGTCTCCTTCAGAGTAATGGCCTCTTTTTGTTGCTGTTGTTGCTGTTGCTAATTTTTATTGAATGTATATTTGTATATATGCATGTATATTCTAAATATGATCTTTCAGTTTGTATGTTCCTACCTGCATGCATGTTTTCAGGACTGACTATTAGACAACGAATTGGTGGGCTCTTCCCAGGGGGAAAGCTATGGCCTCCATTTCCAGATTATCTCAGTTACCTTTGTGTAGGGTTGAAGTCTTATAGGTTTTTCTCCATTCAGTTTGGCATGCTCATTGGTCTCTTCCTTGTTCAGCCCACATTTGGACAGTCATATTGGTGAAACTTTATGCATATAGATTCTGATGTTACTAGGATACAAAAATGCCACAGCAAGCTCCCTGATCCACAGGCTCTAAAACTTTTTCTTCCCTGTCTTCCACAGTGTTTAGTGCTTGCTTCTGTTTCATTTGTCTCTGGTGTATTCTGGCTGCAGGCTTTTCGCAGGACAGCCAGGATGTCCACTAGGACCTTGCCTACACTGCCTCTTGTCTTTGGCAGTGGCTAAATGCCTCTTGTCCTACCTTCAGCAGCTACAGAATTTTTGTGTCTTGAAAAGAAAGTGTTCCCGTCTTCACCTATTCTTCCTTCTTTATAGATTAGACAGCTCAAGTCAAGTTTTTTATTTTCATTGCACATCTGTTTTCTGTGTGTAGAGGTAGCATTCCTCTGCTAGGACACTAGGCTTAGCAAAAAAAAAAAAAAAAAGTGGAGGAAAGTCACTGCATAATATCAATAAATCTTCTTCCTAAGATTTTCTGTTCTCCAAAAACTCTTCCTCATCAAGGATGGGGAGCTGAGCTGATTATTTCCTGAGATTCCTTCACACAGATGTTTGCATAAATTCCATACCAGTTTCTTACATGTTGGCATGAACACTGTTCTGCCACGAGCTGTTTCATCATGCTTGAAATGAGTTGGATGCCCCTCTACTCAAGTCCTAAATTGTGGTTTTATTTATTTTTTCATTACTAAAATTTTATTATGTGCTTTAAAAAACTCCATTTGTCAGCCATCCAGTATTGTATTTATAGGCACACTAAGCACACTTATTATCTATGAAGATCCACTGTTTGGACTCTTTGTGAGCTTGTTTCTGCTACTAACCACTTCTGCTGCCTCCTGCTCAGGGTATTTTGTTTTCTCATGAGTTGGGCACATTTATTAGAGCTCATGCCCTCTGGAACTCTATCTGTGGGAAGCTTCAGATGGCTAAGTTAAAGATGTTCTCTTTCAGGTAGGATTTTAATCTGCTTCTGATGGAAACTCTGGGTTACAACCAGCCTGGCACCCCATGCTGCCTGCACATCAAGATTCTGAATTTGCCCTGGGCAGGAAGCTGACTTCAATTCTCATTTGGCCTCTGAAGTCTCTTTTATATTCCAGTTTTGGACTTATGTATTTTCTTTGTTTTATTGCCAACTCAATGATGAGTTCGGTATATTTTAACCTTATGTTGTAAACGTTTAAATAGAGACAGAGAGCCATGCAAAAATATATAGCTTACTATAAGGATGCCCTTCTCCAAATAGTTAAGAAAACTCATAGGACTCTAGCCCTACACTGCTCCTCCTCATAAGCTGCAAACCCCCTTCCTTCTGAAGAGTCATTACCCTGACCTTCAGGAAGCACATTCTTAGACTTTTACATAGTTTAACTACCCAAGGGCACATGCAGAGGCATTAAAATGCGGTTGTCTTGCCCTTACATTTATCTATTAGAAAGAAAATTCCCCATAGCAGAATTTACTGATTGCCTATTGCTGGTGATGGCCAGTATTATCTTTTGTCCTCTGTATGCCCTGCAACTGTTTAGCCTGGCCCAGCAGCGAATTAGGCTTCAACTCTGTCCCTTAGCAGTTTTTCAAGTGATAAATATCATCTTGTTCAACCCTCCACTGGTGGCCACACAATGTGTGAGCCTGTATCATGACACAATCCTAGCATGTGTTGATGTTCCATGCATTGATCCAGTCATTAACTGGGGGCCACAGATCGCAAAATGTTATCCTTTCTTTTGCACTTTTACTCTTCATACTTTTATTAAAATAGATTTTCTTTCTCAATTAATAGTTTATCTAGTGAAAGTCCAGGTTTGATTTGTCCCTAACTACACACACACACACACACACACACACACACACACTCACACACACATACATGCATATATACATTACTGTAATCAGTTGTTTCCTTATTTCTTCTATAGGTGATTAAACACAACACACACACACACACACACACACACACACAACCCACAAATACTTAAGTAGTAAAGATGTATGGTTCAGAATGTTTTTAAGTATTTTGATGAACTTACATTCATTGAAAATAGCCTTCTTACTGATCCCTAAATGGCTCCATCTTGGCTTTAAAGACCCCATCAAGGGCCAAGCTATTCCAAGTCCTTTGAAGTCTTAGGTTCAACTTGCACATTCTTTCCCCATACATAGAATCAGATAATTTTTTAAGTTTGAAACCACAATCTAAGCAATATAAATTCTCATTTTATTTAATTGTAAATTGCCAATAAACCTTCAGGAAGTACTTAATATACCCCAAATTTACATTTCTGCAAAGAGATTGTCTGTAGCATTTTGTCTAACTCTTTCAGGAAAATAAGGTCTTTGCTTAATTGGTTAATTGGAGGGCCAATACTATATTTCTACATAATGGATCTTAGTTTCAACTTAAATTGGAATTTAAATGAGAATTAAAGATATTTTTCTCTTTGTGAGCATTTAGGTCTTTTTCCTCTCAGATACTATATTTCTATATGAACCGTTCCTATGCATAAGTACTTTTTAAAAGTCCTAATGATAACCTTAGTCTAATTTTTTTAGGTAGAATTGCATGTTCAATTTTCTGGATAGACTAATGACTTTGAAGTATATTCCAATCCTCTGTTTTTATTTTCTTCTTTCTTGCTGTTTCACTTGAATAATAGCGAGGCAGAGAGGAGAGATTGAGGAGAAAAAGGACAGACTGTAGGACACACATAATCCACTATTTTTCACTATAAAACACCACATGTACAGTCTAGGTTTAAGGAGATCTTGGTCAATGTGTTAATGCCCCAGACCCTAATCAGACATTGAGCAAACCGAAGATGCAGTTCCTGGGTCTTTAACCTACAGAAGCATCCTCAAGGGTCTGGCTGGGTAGGCAGACAGTATCCCTGGGTATCTCTTCAGGGGAGTGATTTCAGACTACATAGCCCCCAAATCTCCTATTTTACCTCCATCACCACCCCAAGGTTAGGGGACAGTAGGCATTAACCTACGTCACTCCCTATTCCTATTATTTCCAACCAGTTCACTTGCTAGGATACAGATTTCATTTATGCATCAGATGAAGCCCCAGAATTAGCAGGTAGAAGCAGTCAGGGTCTTTGGGGTCATAGCAACTAGGACAAAACTGCTTTGTCCTTGGCCTTGGGCCACGAGACACAGACGTCAAGAAAGGCACACAGGGCCCAGAATGTTAAGAAAGGTGTGCTTTTCTTGAGAAAGGGGCCTGGACTCTGCATCTGCGGGCGATTTCTCAAGGCATGACACGATGAAGGAGAGGGTTCAGGCATTAACACAGCTGGCAACCCACAGTGTTAAATTGTCCGTAAAAGCGGTTGTTAAAGTCAGGGAAATTTTTTTATTTTTTTTATTTTTGAAAAAAAAAATGGCCCTTCTGCAGACACTCCATGGGCTGCTTATTCAGGAATTTTACAAAAGCTTAAGGCTGGTAATGAGGCCTCTGGTACTCCTCTGCAGCCAGCTCAGCGTGACCAGTAAGCCACGTGATCCCTGTACATTGAGGCCTAATTGATGAGGTTTTGATGCTTAAATGGAGCGCTGATTGCGGGAGTTGCAAGGAGCTGCTGCCAGCCAGGGCTCGGAGGTGAGGGGAGATTTTTTCACTTCATTCCCAGAGCTCCCCTAATGACTGTTATGAAATGAAAACTAACTTAGGGAGAAATGGAAAAGGGGAGGGGACTGAAAGCCTCCAGGCCAAATTCTGTAATCTGATAGTCCCTTAGCAGGAGGCAGCTGGAGAATAAATGCCCGTGGAATACCTTTGCTGCTGGGCTTCTGAGAGCAGTCAGCTTGTTTCATTTTGGATTGTGCAGTGTGCTGCTTGTTCTGGAAGGTTCCATCAGTGGGAGAAGCAAATGCCATAAAACCGAGACTGAATGAATTGGAAAGCACCTACCTTGGGTGGGCCAGTAGAAACAGACAGGAGTCTTGACCCATCCACTTACTAGCTTTGCAAAGTTTCTTTTGTCTCGAAGTTTTATTTTCATTGTCTGTGAAATTGGGGTGAAATGATGTAGTCCTGAATTACTGTAAATATTAGAAGGTGAAGAAGGCAAGGATCCTGACATAGTGACTGGCAGTGGCTTGGATCCCCCATTTCCATCTCCTTGTGGTCCCTTCTTTCATTTTGCTGTTACAGACTGCAGATGAATCTATTATTCACTGTAACAAATCATCAATCATCAAGACGTCTCTTTATCTTATGCCTCACCATATGCCAGGCATTCTGTACAACTCGGTTCATCTCACGTTATCCTCCTGGCTCCCAAGTTTCCAAGACATGGTAGAGAGCTGTCTCCAGGCACCCTATGCTATGGTTTCGATAGGAAACGTTTCCCAGGCACTCTCGCGATGAAGGCTTGGTTCTAGCTGGTGGTATAGTTCGTCAGGTGATGGAAACTGTAGAAGACTGTGACCACGGAGAAGGTCATTGAGGGCATGTCCTTTGTCCTTGGACCTTGTCCCTGGGCCTTTCCGATTTGCTTCTTTTTGACCAGGAGGAAAAGAACTCCTCATTTGCATGTTCGCAGTGCACTATACAGCACTTTCCTCAAAACTGAACCATCCCTTTCTGGAAAAAAAGCTCTTTAAGACAGTATGTTTTGAAGAAAGGCTCCTTACATTTCAAGAAGTAAACTCAAACATCCCAGGAAATCCCTGGAACTTTCCAGATTCATAAGGCCCCATCCTTACCCAAGATTATATAAGCAGTAAGGCTTGTTGGGGAGAAGAGACTCTGACATTTGAGCTGCCTGCATGCTGTCCAGATCTCTAGGATCTCACCTTTCATGGGTTCTCACCCATGCTAGGGTGGACTTTCGGCGATGCCTTTGAGTTTTCCATGTGCTTATAACTGCTCATCCATACCCCTGTAAGTGACCCTAATAAACTTAGTGGCTCCTTAAGTTGGACTTTGGGGAGGTATTTAGGGTGAGCAGCTTTGTTCCCATCGTCTCAGTAGTGTCACGTGACACATGTGACACCTGGACAAGGACTAACAGTAACAAAGCTGCCTTTAAGAGGAGTGATTGCACAGTCTTGGCTATGGAGCAAGAAATGCAACCGAGGATGAGCAGTGGGAAAGTGGCACACTTTTGGGGGGAGTTCTGGTTGCATGGGTGTTGCTGTATGTAGTGAGATGTTTAACTTTCTGAGCCATCAGAAAGCAATGTGTTCATGGTGTGTATCCCAAACCGAGAGTCTGCCTCTGTGAAGCATTGAGTGGCGTGGCTGTTTGGCATTGTGTAGTTTGCTATATGGTTTACCATGCGTGGTTTACTTTGTGGAGACTGCCTGAGAATGGTTGAAGGTTTAGGACAAATTTTTTCATCGCTGAGAGTGAAACGATGAGAATGTCAGCAGGTTTCCGTGGAGGTTGCACTGGTATAGGTATCAACAAATTTGACTTGAGCCGAGAGCGGTGGTGATGGAAATTTGCTTGTGAAAGAGAAGAATCACAGTGGGAAAAAGTGAGGCTAGCATCCCCTCTTTTGGCCTCTGACTTGTTACGTAATTTAGAGAAAAGAGAGAATGAGATGGAGGAGATGGATTGTCATTTCTTATGGCTGGGGATGAAGGAAGAAAAACGAATACAAGTTAGAGTTGTGCTGACAAGTGCTGTCTGGTTTCCCAAACTTGTAACCAGACTTGTAAACAGAATGAGGAGGAAGACAACACAGTAGAGGAAACAGAAGATTTCTCTCCAGTCCAATCTTTAATAGAGAAGAAGGAAAAGTTCATGATTTAACACCCAGTCAGAGGCTTAATAACAGACATCGAGGAAGGGAGCATGGTAGAAGCGATAGAAGAAAGTCTGTAGCTCTGACTTTTAATAGAGACAAAGGGAAATTCTAATTCACCATGGACAAAGGACCTCGACAATGGCCCAGTATAAAAAAAAAATGTATGATGAAGCTGGGTGGTGGTGGTGCACACCTTTAATCCCAGCACTAGGGAGACAGAGAGAGGCAGATGTCTGTGAGTTCAAGGCCAACCTGGTCTACAAGAGCTACTTCCAGGACAGGCTCCAAAGCTACAAAGAAACCCTGCCTCAAAGAAACAAAACCAGGAAAAAAATTCTATGATGACCAGGAAATCCTTGGCATCTGAACTGATGATTGTTTGAATAGTCAATACAGCAGCCCCTTGCCACCTAACTTGTGAGGCTGTGGGACATGGGGAAACTGGGATAGGTTTAAGTGATACAAAGGTAGAGAAATGTAGTACTATGGCCATGCCCAACTCTTTGAGGCAAAGAGGACATAAGCCAAAGAAGCTGGAAGGGAATCAGTCCCGATGGACTGGTTTACAGGAGCCATTGTAGATGCTTGTTCTTACCAGCAAAGATCCCAGAGACTAGAAGCATTGCTAAGAGAACTGGGCAAATGAGAAGGAGTGTTTGGTGTTGAATTTACAGGGCCAAATAAGACTATGTTCACTAGAGAATTGAGAAAAACAATTCACTAAGAGATATGGAGCCCTGGCTCTGTTGTTCAGCCCTACGATAGGACATAATCTTTATGACATCCAGTGAGTTCAGCGGACTTAAATCACATAGAGTAGAATCAGGCTCACAAGATGCTAAAGCAAATAAAAACATATGTAAAGAAAGAAATCTAAACAAAAGGACTGTGAGGTTCAAACTCCAATGTCAGTAACAGAGGAACGTCATAGGTCACTGGAAAGTTGAGGAGAAGGTGAGATGTAGTAGGCAGATAAATCATACTCCATTTCTTGGCAGATACCCAGGAACATGCTAACACATACAGGCAACAGAGGTAGCTATGTGCACTCATACACAGACTGACTGTTAGACAGGTAGTAGGTGGGCACACATAGCCTTACACAGGCTGGGTGACAATGTCAAAGAGCAAAGGAGAAAGCTCACACTTCTGACCCAAGGCCATATTTATATAAAGTCTGCACAAACATGGCATTCTTCCAGAAACAGCAACAAAACAGATTATAATACTGCCCCCATGTCCCTTGGTATCTAATGTCAGACATCATTAGCTGACTCACGGCCCCACTGGATGCCCAGTGTCAGTCATATTATTTTCTACACATAAACTGCCCTGTGGAGCCCTTTGTTCTGTTTTGTGGCTCATCTGCACCGTTTAGAGACAAATGTTGCTCAATTTGCGTTAAGTCAGAGTTCATAAGGAAAAAAAATGTGCTCAAAGACCAAAGGTGAAACTGATGAGCCTTTGAAAAGCCTTAAGTCCCTTGAGTAGTTCATGACAGGAACAAAGAAAACAGAAAGCAGAGAAGTACAAGCGAGTCCCCATTCTCCTCCCCAGTACAGAGCAAGGAATTGCACAGGCATGGGAGCCTCTCTGGCTGCTCCCTTAACAGGGTAGCCAAGATGCCTGCAATGAGGACCATGCAGAGTGACAGGAAGCCTCACATTGAATTATGGATTTATTTTTCTTTTATCAATGTAGTTAATGCTGGAACATGCTCTGTCTTGGAGTCTGGTGTTCCCAGGAGTATCAGAGGCAATAAATATCAGATGATAGATATGATAACACAGCAGTATTTATAGAAAATGACTAGTTTTAACTTAAGGTTTGGGCAGCTTTCTTCCCTGAATGTGTTGTTAACCAGATAGATATCTGAGGCTTTCGAAACTATGAAGGATATTGCTACTGTTGCTGGTTATATGCCCAAATTAGACAATAAGTCCCCATTGATAAAGGCTTCAAAGGCTTTGACATTAACAGAAGGTAAAATAATAAAATTAGAACTGAACTGAAAGTGCTCTCCCTATTGGCTGGTTTTTATAGTGACAGAAGGTGTCATGTTGGCTGCTGGGGGATAGTCACTAATGTTTCTACATGACTGTGGATCTTGAATCCTACAATATCAAAATCTCAAGCAAGATGCCATTGAAGGTGCAATAGTAGCATGAACTGTTCAGGGTGCAACCAACGGCTTTCCATTTGGATTGAAGGGCCACTCAATAGAGGGAATTTTATGTGTACTATCTAAGTTAGTTCAAAAGTCATTGGTTAGAGCAATCATTGATCAGCACTGATGAACTAATTACAGTCATTGTTTTCTTAAATCAATGAAATATGTCTCACAAACTGGCTTCTAAACATGCCTGATATGCCTATAGATGACTGTTGTTAGCTGCAATAGATTATAAGAGAAAATTCCCTGTTGCAAATGATAGTGCCCACAGAAGCTCATAACTATTAGTGAAATTCCTCAGAAAAAGTGACTGCTACTATGAGATAATGGCACAATGCTTAGCTTTAGACAGACTTCTCTATAACCACCTCCAAGGCTCAGGGAGCATTGAAGAAGAGGCAGCAGAAATAATGGAAGAGTTGGTATAAGGGATTGAGTGTTATACAACAATTTCTTCCCAATTGCAACATACGATGGAGGAAGGAAGCTGGGGAAGTTCTAAAAGATTTGTTAAGACTCAGAGAAAAAACAACTCACAAGACTCAATAAACTCCTGAAGTTTACCAGATTCACAAGTGGTGTAGGAGGTCCTTCTATATTTGTGTTGCTTTCATTGGTTGAATAAAAAAAAAACTGCCTTGGCCTTTTGATAGGGCAGCAGCTTAGGTAGGTGGAGTAGACCAAACTGAATGCTGAGAAGAAGGACAGTATGGCAGATGCCATGAAGCTCTGGCCGTAGACGGATATAGGTTAGAATCTTTTCCATTAAGCCATGACCTCGTGGTGCTACACAGATTATTAGAAATGGGTTAGATCAAGATGTGAGAGTTAGCCATCAAGAAGCTAGAGCTAATGGGCCAGGCAGTAATTTAATTAATACAATTTCCGTGTAATTATTTCAGGGATTTAAGCTAGCTGGGCAGTGGGATGCAGCCCACTCTGCTCCTACTACACACAAGGCCCTTTTTTCTCAAGGTTATATCACCAGTAAGGACTATAGAGGAGAAGATTCTCTGATCTATTGAGATACCTATAAGCCATGCAGAAAGATTCAGAATTTCAAATTTGAGTATTGCCACCTATGATGGAGTATACCTTTGATGGTGCATATGTCTTTCATTCATCTTTATTCCTGTAGGTAATTAACAAATTTTATGTTCACCATGTAGCACTGATGATATTTTTGCTTTAGTGTGCTATTGATTCTCAATCTAGGGTGAGAAGATGTTTCTTCATGATGCCCCCAGGAAAAGTGTCACACTGCTTCATCATAGACTCAGAGTCAATAGCACCAAGGATTATTGCCTGAAATCCTAAAACTGTGAGCCAAAAGTCAAGTCTTCTCCCCTTAAGTTGTTTATATTAAGTTCCACACACATCCCATTCAGGAGAGGGTTAGAATGCAAGATGAAGATGAAGTGGCCTTAAGTGGCCTAGTCTAGATTGGAAGATGCACAAAGAAGAATCAAGAGACCAAGAGGGTATCTGATTGTCCACTTGTCCTCCTCACCTCCTCTGCCTGGCCATACATGCAAGTATCCCTGGAGGATTTTGTCTGGCTACCCAAAAAGGAAAAAAATATCAGCTTGCTACACAGGTTTTAGTCAAAATAGCAAGAATTGCTAGCTTATCATCTTCTGCCTTCCTACTTTTTTCTTCTTCTTTTTATCCCCTTTGACCTTTCCTGAGTAGTACAAATGTTGAAGCTCACTGTAGCTTCTAGACTGGGGTTGGCAGAGCAGTGGATTGAATCCCGCTGGGTGCATCATAATAGGAATTTAGATAAATAGGTACTCAAACATTAAGACGTAATAAGCTCTAGTGCACTAAATGACCAGATGACTTGGATCTATGTGTAATAATTCAGGTCTGTAATCCAGCACTTAAGAGGCAGAGGCGAGAGCTCCATGAGTCACAAACCAAATTCATCTGTTGCAAGCCTAGACTACTGAGCAAGGCCAGAAAACAATCAAACCAAACCAAAAACTAAGCAAAAACAATGCAAATTAGAAAAAAGGAACCAAAGAGCCTAGGTAGAAATTAATGATAAGATGATAGAACAATTACTCAAATACACTAGTATGCATATAATATGGATGTATATGAATATTCTTCCTTATAACTATACCCCCAAAACGTGTTTAAACATTGTGTGATGGTCAAGATTTGTTTCAATATTTAAGAATATGGCAATGTTAAATAAGTTCTTTGGTCATTACACAGTGATACATGGATCAAATCTTTATACCGTATCTGACATGTAAATTAAGACCAATTAAACTAGAAAAGAGCTGCTTCAGAGGGACAGTGGCATGAGGTATGGCAGAAGGCTCAGAGGAATGATCAGGAACAAGGTATAGTGACTCAAGTATGAAAATGCCTTATCAAAACCCATCACTGTGTATGCTTACATCAAACATTAATTATCTAAAAGGGTAAAGAACCTAGGGTTGTAGGCACGCAGTACGCATGAATGCACTTAAACACAGTGTTTTCAGCGCATTGACTCCTGTGCTAGCTGAACCGGCAGCCACAAGTGCAGGCTGCTGCTTTTCTGTTCTCCCCAAATACAAACCTCCAGGCCTTTGTCAGAGTGATGGAAAGCCTATCAGCGAGTTAACCTGAGCCAGCGAGAGGATTTGACAACATCTTAAATAGGTTTTCAACCAATCTTCATTAATTTAGCTCTTTCTCGTCTACCCTGCTTCTAGCATGCTTGATGTCACCAATTATTGAGTCTTTTGGAGGTGCTGGTATAAATTGTGTTTGTTGTTGGATTTCCTCCTGATTGCTTGGCATTCAGTTTTCTCAAGCCTCAAAACTGTTTTCCCCATTGTCCATCTGATTTACACCACATACAGCTCAGATATCGGTTACTCCTTCCCCGCCTTCTGTGGCTAGCCTTTGTTATCCTTTGGTCAAGATGTTAGGACAAAAAGAAGAAGCAGCTTCAGGGGACCAATTGACCATCTTTAATACAACCCCCTTTACTTTTTTATTCACCTGAATTAATAATGCATATTTAGAGCAGTGGAATCTTAGAGACTTTGTTTCTGAAGCTATCTCTGTTTAGTCCTCAGACATGAAATGATAGCGTGGTGGGAAAGGAAACTTTTCTTCCAAAGAGACTTTTTCTCACTGCTTTAGAAATAATCTCCACCGTTTCCTTGAAACAAATGGGAGTGGTGATGAATCTTATCTTCGCATCTCCTTGTAGATCCTCTTTAAAGAAATCACTGTAAGATATGATGACTTTCCTTATCCTTTGGTGTTTTGTAATCTCTCCGCCTTTCTTCTTCTTTATCTGCTGTTAAATACGTGCTAACCTTCCTGAATTTGTCCTCCACGTCTCTCCGTCTTGCATTTCGTAGATAATTCCTAGCTACATCTTCTGGCTCTTGCGTTAGCTCCACACATTGTCCACTCTGCAAAGTTACTTAACATTGGTTTTTATTTAAGTCATGTAATTGGTACTGCCTCATGCTTGAATCCTGTCTTACATTGCTGCTATTTTAAGTGCATCTCTATGTGTCAATTTTTTGAAATGTCTGTCTTTCTCAGGGTTCCCTCTGCTCAGATGCTATTTCATAACAACCCTCTTTCTTGCCTGTCGTTAAGATGTTTCTCTTCAGTGATGATGGGGGAGGTCCTGCTTCTGGGTATATGTATGATATTTACTGTGTAGCAAGGTGATTTTTTTTCCTTTTTGAGTAACCAGACAACGTCCTCCAGTGGTACCTGTGTGTAGCATCAGGTAGAGAAGATGAAGAGGACAAGTGTATAACCAGATATCTTCTAGGTCTCTTTGATTCTTCCTTGAACATTGTTCCTAGAGCAAGTCACTCAAGGGCACTTCATCTTGCATCCCAGCTCTGTCCTGAAGAAGATGGTTGGAGAACTCTAGTTCAGGATGATTCTATCTGCATTCCACTTTTGAGAGATTCTCCACTCATCCAAGCTCCATTCATGCATCTCATTCTCAATTTCTAGTCCTGTTATTCTTAATTGTTTTGAAATAAAATGTTCCATAAAGTTCATGTAATCCTAACATCTATTTCCCATCCTATTATATTTATTTAAAAATATTTTCTTTATTTATGGCTAGAATCTACTTATGAGTGAGTACATATCATATTCATCTTTTTGGGTCTGGGTTACCTCACTCAGGACAGTGTTTTCTATTTCCATCCATTTGCATGCAAAATTCAAGGTGTCATTGTTTTTTAGCGCTGAGTAGTACTCTAATATGTACATATTCTACACTTTCTTTATCCATTCTTCCAATGAGGGGCATCTATGTTGTTTCCAGGTTCTGGCTATTACAAATAATGCTGCTATGAACATAGTTGAACAAATGGTTTTGTAGTATAATAGGGCATCTCTTGAGTATATTCCCAGGAATGGTATTGCTAGATCCTGGGGTAGGTTGATCCCGAATTTCCTGAGAAACTGCCACACTGATTTCCAAAGTGGTTGCACAAGTTTGCATTCCCACTAGCAATGGATAAGTGTTCCCCTTACACCACATCCTCTCCACCAAAGGCTATCATTGGTGTTTTTGATTTTAGCCATTCTGACAGGTGTAAGATGGTATCTCAAGGCTGTTTTGATTTGCATTTCCCTGATCGCTAAGGAGGTTGAGCAGGACCTTGAGTGTCTCTTGGCTATTTGACCTTCTTCTGTTGAGAATTCTCTGTTCAGTTCAGTCCCCCATTTTCTGGACTGGGACTGATGGAGCATGTGATAAAACTCTCTGAATGTGGTGGTCAATGAGGGCTGACTGAGAAGCCAAGGACAATGGAACTGGGTTTTGATTCTACTGCATGTACTGGCTTTGTGGGAGCCTAGTCTGTTTGGATGCTCACCTTCCTAGACCTGAATGGATGGGGGAGGATCTCAGACTTCCCACAGGGCAGGGAACTATGACTGTTCTTTGGACTGCAGAGGGAAGGAGAGGAGGTAGGGGGAGGGGGAGGGAAATGGGAGGAGGGGAGCAGGTGGAAATTTTGAATGGTATTATTTATAAAGCAAAAAATAAAATAAAATAAAAAATAAAAAAATTTTCTTCATCTGTTCTTTTGCATAGCTAATCTTGGCCTCCAATTCAGTACCCATACCTCCCACCCCACCTATCAGACTAATATAGCCAACATCCTCCCTACTTTACAAGGCTGTCAACAGACTTTAAACCAATCAACATTAGTTTCCCGATTTTCAGGGACCTCCGGAAATACTCTATACTTTCCTCTGCTTATTCTTTCGTGGTCTCCTCTGCTAGGGACTTTGTCATACTAGGCCAGCTGGACTACTTGGTAGAAGTTCAGAGACTTCTCTTTCCTGATAACCTCATCTGTTAGGATAGCTTTCACTAGTGATGTGATGATTCCACCTTAATCATCCCACTACCTGTGTGAAAGGGTACATCCTTGCTTGTTGATCAGGTCATGATGAGGACATATAGATGGTATTCCAGAGTAGAACACTGACATCCTGCTTTGTAGTTGGTTGTTCCCTGTAGCCTGACAGTCTTATTACCATGTCAGTCTTGAATTAGTTTCAATTTCCCAGCAAAAAGAAACATTAAATGGAGACTTGCAATTAGTGTACAAGTAACTGATCAAGGGAATCTGGGATCAATATTTGGGGGCTGCAGCCAACTCAGCTAGGACTTCTCTGGCTGGAGGGGATTTTGGAAGTGTCAGATAATTCTGGATCATGAGCAGGCTGCTTATTATGGTGAGAAAATGTACAGAATTTGGAGCCAACTCAAAATAGTATTTCTTCCTTTTTCATTTATTAGCAATGTGATTTGGCAGGTGAGTTAACTTCCCTGAGCCCTTGTAACCTAATATGTAACAATATGGGATTGTATTACATCATGCCTAAGGTCTCTATAAAACCAGATGATTGAATTATTTGTCAAGCAATGCTTTGTTGTTCTCTGGAAAGTTCCACTCTAAACTCAATTCCAAATTATAGATTCTTGCCCCACTTAGCCTTTCAAAGGCATTACTCCTCTCTTATCTGACAACCCCAGAGTGCTTTTCTCTCTACTCAGTCTGTGCCAGAGTAAGGCCACACACATTTCTGAATCTTGATGGGTCATTTGCTGGTGTGGAAGACAGAGTGTGTGTTGTCTGACACCCTGAAACATCCCAACCCACTATCTATAGGCAGGAAAGATGTCATAGCACTATGGAGTCATCAGCAACTGCCCCCTTTAAGAACTCTTGGTTGTCATTTCAAGTCATACAACCCTATCAACTGTTAGAGAATTATAGCATTCGTATAAACACATTGTGCATTGGACTTTTTTCAAAAATTTATTTTGCACTTGTTTATTCATTTATTTTTATTGTGTTTGAGTGTTTGATTAAATGTATGTATGTATATCATGTGTGCGTTCCTGGTGCCAGCAGATCAAAAGAGAGCATTATATCTCCTGTATCCCCAGGACTGAAGTTACAAATAGGGTGGGTTACCATGTGGGTGCTGGAAGCTGAACCTGGGTCTTCTATAAGAGCGTGAGTGCCATTAACTACAAAGCTATCTCCTCATCTTCAAGAACTAAGATCATAGCAAATATATTATAGCAGAATTTGGTTCTCTTACATAATTAAAAGAAGGGGATTTTATAATTCAATTTTGAAGTGCTCACCAATTTTAGTTCAAAAATATCTTTACAATATGACATATAGTCACAACTCAGTGTTCAGCTTGTTTGCCAGTATATATAATGTGTATGATACATAAATCACCTTTTCCTTGCCTCTTTACAGATGGAAAAATAGAGAAACAAAAAGTTTTGTGTCTTGCCAAATGTTTCAACATTTGCTAAGGGAAATGAGAACATTTCAGTGTATTGAAGTGAACTATGTTAACATGTACATATCTTTTCCTTATAATTTCTCTCTTTCTTGCGAAAAACAGCTCTTAAATAACTTTGGTCCAGCAGATTGCAAAACGTGTTTTTGGCTTCATAATTTGAGTATTGCTTCTCAGTACAGTTCTGGAAAAGAGAAAATTATGAGGAGAGCAAACTTGGCTCCTGATTCATTTCATATTACTTCAGCTTTGTGTCATAGGAGGCTAGCTATGATTGCCTATGGTGTCGTCATGTATGTCTAATAATGTATGGGTGTAATGAATGGGTCATAGCCCAAGATGCTGTGCCTTATGTTGAGAAGTCTTTTCTGCAAGGCAGTTCTTTATTGGTTCTATGTCCGTTGTCACCAGAAGAGTAAAGAATAGCAGAAGCATGTCTATGTAAATGGTTTGTACCTGTAGAGGCCAGCTTCTGACTATGTGTCAAGAATATGGCTATTGACCTTAAACACAGAATGTACAAAATGAGTAGTAATCAATCTGAGACTATCATAGCCATCCATCCATCCATCCATCCATAATACATACATACATACATCCATACATACATATTTAGCAATATTTTATCTGTATTTTAATAATAAAGTTTGCCCGAAGATCAGAGAGTAAAACAATCTCCCTGGCCAGCCTTACAGATCAAACACCTTTAATCCCTAGCCACCCTAGTTTGTCATAGAAATGGGGCGGTAGTGGTGCATGCTTTTCATCCCAGTCCTAGAGAGGAATATAAGATGGGAGGAGACAGCTCTCAGACACAGTCTCATTCTGAGATTCCTATAGGCAAGATCACCATTTCGGACTGAGGCAGATGGAAGAGTCAGTGGCTGGCTGCTTTGCTTTTCTGACCTTCAGGTTGAACCCCAATATCTTTCTCTGAGTTTTTATTAATCTTTCTACATACTCACATCCTGTTCTCCATCCACCCACCATCAGTTGGATCCACATACACAGACAGCCATATTTAGGCCGCAAACTAGGTTGGCATTTACAAGGAACAATAAAGAAAATAGGTAGCATTTACCAAACTCGTAGCAGGAAAAGTTTCTGATTTGATGTCTACGAAAGGGGGCTTAGAAGCCCCAGATTAATAACAGCATGCAGAATGAGCCCGGTTATGAAACTGATGTGTGGAAAGGGGCTGCCATGAAGGTGATACTTTTATAGGAAGCAGAACCCTCACACAACACTCTCTGGGATAACTTATAATATTAGCTTCTGGAAATGTCCTTTGAGATCATGACTACTAGGTCTGAGATAAGTAACAATTATAAAAATATGAGTTTATACTTCATGTAATATGGCTCATGTATTAGAGATGTTTAATAATAGCATTACATTGACTTTCTGGTATATGATATCTAGAATTCCCAAGTTTGTGTGTCGAATATTTCAGAGTGTTCCCAGTCACCTTTATTTCCCTTTATTAGGATGCTGGCTAGATTATTCATCTGTTCAATTCATTCTTTTAGGAGTAAAGTACTTTTGTGTTATATGACTTACAGTCTGATTTGTTACATGAAGTGAAATTGCCTGTTCATCCTTTGCACATGAAACCTTCTTACCATGTTGCTCTGGTGTATCTGCAATGGGCACAATCTGCTTAGGGAATATTCCAGTAACTGTGAGATTATGGCAGCCAGAGAACAGTTCTCTCCTAGCCCTCGTACATACCCCATACTGGGAATCTGGCTGCTTTATTTCAATTACATTTAATATCTTTAGTTTCAGCAACCCTTAGCCTGCTGTGATTAAATATTGATACTGTTCTTCAATTTAGACTTCAGTTTTTACCTTTGTTAATAGTTGTGCTGTATCTGGAGACAGGATGCTTATTAAATTCTCCCCTTTCCACTCCCAAAATCATATAAGTGAAGACAGAACTTGAAAAATTGCTTCCTTTAACGAAATTGATGAAGACATACTGATAGCTGTCTCCCTCGCAAGTCTCTGCACTGCAAGGCTGAGAAGGCTCCCTCACAGGGTCCACCCCTGACTGTGAACCTCTTCAGGGCAGGGTCATGCTTCATTTTTATATGGTTAACATTCTGTTTTAGTTTTTAATTATGCTTGCGTGTGTGAGAGACCGTTTCTATGTGAATATCTGTCACATGTGGGTGGATGCCTGTGGAGTCTGGAAGAGGCTGTAAGATCTCCTGGAAGTGGAGCTACAAGAAATTGCTGGAACTGAAGTTGTAACCTCTGTAAGGGCAGCACATGCTCCTAGCCCTGGAGACATATCTCTAGCCTCCATCTTAATCTGTTCTATGGATGCTAAGTACCATCACTGACGTGTAGATGGTTAGTTATGCTCGAGTAACTCAGTTGAACAACGAAAGATCCCATTTCTAGCTTCTGTCTTCCTTTGCTGGTAGGTACTTTCATTTCAAAATCAAATATCTCATTGTTTCCTTCTGTCTTTGCAGAGGAATATGGAATAACTATAATGGTTAGTTTTAGGTGTAAGCTTGACTGGATTAAGAGATATCCACATATCTGAAAAGTCATTGCTTCTTGTTGTCCACTGAGGTGTTTCTGGAAGTCCTGGATGTTAGTTGACTGGATAAGTAAAGTCCGTCCTATCTGATGTGAACAGCTTATCTGCTGAACTACAGGCAGAAGATGATGGGACTTCTCATCGCTACAATCACAAGAGCTCATTCCTATAATGAATCAGACAATCTACCTGCCTATCGGCTATCATTTATATTTACTTACAACCGTCTCTCTACAGATCCTATTAGAGCTCTCTTTCTTGAGAACCCTGACAATACAAGATCTTCTCCAGATTTCTGATAACGATCCAGTGGTATTAAACCTAATGTCCTGAGTCCTCACAGCTGGGCACTGGAAGTTTAAGGTAATTATACAGTGAATTCACTTTCATCTCTCGTGAAAGGGAAAAAGTGTTCTGGGATGGGACCACTGGCTTATTACCACAGAGCCCTGTAGTGCTAGTCACATCGAGGGGTGTGAACAGTCCAAAGCAAGCATGGTGGGCAAACCAGACGTTCTAAAGAGTCCCCTTTTGAATTTGGTATATTTTCAAGGTCTGGAGGAAGAGTGGTGATATTAATGTGATTCCAATTAAAATTATAGAATCATATGAACAGAGCTAGAATTAAAACTTCATGAGCCAGAAGAGAAAGTGACTCTTTCATCTCTGTAGATGAGGCCTTCCCTCCTCTGGCTTCTGCAGTGGGTCGTGTGGCAGGGTCAGCAGTCAGCATACTGTGCTCATTACTCTCTCCTTTTGTCGTGTGCCCGACAACATAGTCATTTTGTATCAACTCAGGGAACTCACGACTTGTTCCTAGAGCTCCTTCACACTTATATGGCCTTTACAATAGCTGGATTTTTTATTATTTTTTTCTTTATTGCTTGTACTAAGAAGGTAGAGAAATAGAGTGGCTCGTCCCTCCTGCTCTTTTGGAAGTTTCCCTTAGTCATGGTACAATGCTTAGAGTTCTTCATTTCTAGTTCCTGCCTCTTGCCTCTGGTGATGACCTGCTAGCTTTCCTTGGGATTTGAGATAGAAGTCCCAGGGGAGGTATTACTCTTGCTTTGTTGCTCAAACTCTTTGCCACACTAACCCTAGTAGCTGAGACCGCCTTCATATGTACAAGACAAAATGAAGCAATATTCAACATCATTATCTGAGAAGTGATTTTAATTTTAAAAGTTTGATTTAAACTTCAGTCATTTTTTTTAAAGATCATCCAGTGTCTTCTGATAAGAAAGGGATGATGGGAACAATGACCCTGTTAGTTATCAATTAAGCAAAAGGCAATCTAAAATGCCTTTATAAGTGAAGACAAGTACTGTCAGGTGGGCTAGATTTTCCTAAATCAAACTCTTATCTGCAGCACCTTGCTTCTGACAGCATATACTCTCTAAATGGACCAACGTACATAATTACTTCCTGGAAAAAAAAAAGAGGAAGCAAATCGAACCTTGTAAAGCTGGCCTATTGACTTGAAGCATAGTTTGAAACTAATTTACAGAAAAAGAAGTATGTCCAAGTAACTCACAGCACTGTCTGTTCCTAGTGTGTAAACAAACAAGAACAGTAATGAATTCTAGATGGTTCCTGGCCAGCCTGCTGTAGAGAGGCAACGTCATTTGCTTTGGTGGATTCCTGATGTGTTGAATAGCTGCCCAGAATTGAGATCCAGTTGCCAGAGGGGATGAAGAATTAAACCTCAGCTTTCCATGGTGCATAAAGGCCCGAGTGAAGACGAGACAGAACAGTCTGCTGCCCCAATGAGATGGCATGAGGTAGGGGATTGAGAGGATTGTGCCAATCCTGAGACACAAGTCTGAAAGTCCAGCAACTGCCACCATTTGAGTTGTCCCTTCTGGATTCCAAAAGTATCTGCAAAAGAAAGATGGCCTATCACCTGCCCAAGTGTATTTTTGCCATGCTTGTCTCGAAGCCTAGGCCTAGGAAGTGGCCGGTCTATTCCTTACATATGTCTCGAGAAGAAAGCAAGTCCCATGATTGGTGAACTCAAGAGAAGGAATCAAGGACCGGGCTCTCAGCTTGTTTTACTTGCTTGCCTTTGGATGAATCTGGGGATGTCGGTTCTAAATCTATACTGTCGATAAGGAACTTTGAAAAGATGCTCTGATCCAGAACTCAATCCCGAGAGGATGCTTTAGTTCATTTGGGTGGTGGGAGCTCTGGGTACTTCAGAGCCTCAGGACTCTACAGGACTCAGTACCTGGCTCCAATACGTAGCCAGAGTGATAAAGTACAAGGTAAGCCATTCACAGGACAAATGACTCCCTTGCCCTTTCCTGTGGAATTAGCCTGAGGCTGTCTGTGATGGTCCCTGACAAGATGGGTTGAGGATGTCAGTTGGAGAAAGTATTAGAAAACCTAGTTGTAGTGACACGTTGGAGAAGTTCTCTTCAGTGTGTTTTACCACGAATGCATCTGACTTCCCATCTCGCTGACTCCTCTCTTATATCTCATTTTGTTCAAAACTTAGAAATGTGATAAGTATTATTAATTTTTAGCCTCAACTGCAAGATAAGGCACTTGCCATCTTCAGATAGACTCTTCCATCTGCTATCAGTTAGTTTTACATCCCACGATTCTCTGTGTCTCATCTCGTGCATCCCTCTGAGGAACAAAGATTCCATACCCAGAGAGGCCTTAGAAATATCCTCAGACTTTCTGTCAAGATAATTTCCTTTTTATGAAGAAATATGGTCAAAGCACAAGTATCTTCTGTACTTATCCTAAAAATCCTGAGAAAATGTTTATGTAGCTATCTATGACATATTGTAGAAAGAGAGAATATATTTCTGAGGATTAAACAAAATCAACCAGACGTTTTTGGTTTCTGTCTTGATGTTGAAGGCTGCATTAAAAGAAAAAAACTCACCAAGCTTTTGTTCTCAGAAGGATTTGGGGATCCACTGTAACCAATCCAAAACACTGTATTTATGAAACCATGGTTGATTTGAGGAAATTATCAGTTTCTTTTCTTGGAAAAGTCATTGAAGACTAAGATTTCATTTTTATCTTTGAATGAAGAGACTCTTCAATTAGGATTTGTGTGCTTGCGGTATGTTCTAGAGTTATATAGGCTATCTAAATATCTCCCCACTGAGATATTTTCAGCCAGCCAGGCGATACAGACAGGCCCAGAAAAGCAAGGCAGTGTTGTCTGTGTTGGGAATGACTGTAAACAGAGTACAAGTATGTCCCGGCGATGCCAGGCCCTCATTCCAGAAGTGTGGCCACCAGGCAGCGAGGCACAATACATCTAATCTGCTGTGCAGCTGCAATGTTAATGAGCCAACTGCTCTGTCTCACATTTGCCTGGGAGGAACAGTGATGTCGCCCCCACAACTTGCTATGATTTCTAATGCAGTTAGAAGGGCTCAGCCACCACGCACCCAGATTGGCAAATGATAGGCTGTACACAGTGATGGGGCATTGTACTTACCTTTCTTCTCCCAGACCCTGGAGAAAAACAGATTTAGTACATAAAGGTAAATGGCCAGTAGGACAGGAAAGGAGAAGGGCAAAGTTTTCCTTCCTTAAGTGCTCAGAGAAGGGGAAGGTCTCAGGGTCTACTGACATTGGTAAAGGACTGGATCTATTGGAGATGCTTAGCAAGTGGACCTGAATCAGGTCATCCAGCAGGAAAGGGGAAAGAGAAACGAAGCCAGGACTCAAGAGTCACTGCTGATCCTTAGCTGTCATTTAGGATTGGTTGTCGTTTCTTTCTTCATCACAGAAAACAACAATTGTCTTATGAGATGTCAGAGGAAGCCCCTCCTGCTCAGGAATTCATGCTCCTTTTCCACACTCACCAGGGGATGCGCATCAGGTTTGTTTAGTGCCACTGCTTGTGTTGTGGCTGTTTCTGTGACGGCAGCTGTGGGGTAATGCCAGGGTGCGGATGCAGAGTGAGAAGCTGCTCCTCTCCTGAAGGAAGACTGTCTTGAAGAAAAGCATCCACCCCATGTAGGCTTCTTTCTCTCCTTTCTTCCCCTCCTCTCCTGTCCTTCCAAGTGCACAAAACCCTACCATTCTTTTTCATATAAAAATTTTAAAAAGTTTTAATAAATATCTAGGGAAACCCTTGAAAGAAGAAGAAGAGAAGAAGAAGAAGAAGAAGAAGAAGAAGAAGAAGAAGAAGAAGAAGAAGAAGAAGAAGAAGAAGAAAGAAGTCACAGATGGAAAGATGTTGAGGAATTAGTAAAGCAGCCATAAAGGTGGAGCCCTGTGCCATTCCTTGGTGTTGAGGGTCGGACTCCCAGCTGGAAGTACAAACATCACATAGAGCGATAGAGATCATCATCCTCCAAACTGGAGCCTTCAGCCCTTCTCTGGGCTCTTGAGCAGAAAGTGTTACAGTCACTGCTATTGATAGGACCCTGACCTGCTTTGCCATAATGAGCGAAGTTAGCTTTTCAAGTATTGCTTAAAGTAATTCCCATGTTGGGGTTTTGATTTAATATATTAGTCAACTTTATTTTCCATGCTAGACAGTTCTTGTCTCTCTCTCCACTCAAGCCCTGTCTCAACGAAGCACAATAGAAGGTATGGGTAATGATGAATGGTTAAAGGAGGGAAAATTGAGTTTACAGTTATTGGTAAGAATTTAATTAAGAAGACAAGAAAGTGAATCATGTGACTTGAGATAGATAATAAGAGATTAGTCCATGATGTATAAAAAAGTAAAAGAAAGACAAAGATGATGGAGAGGGTGAAGATTTTCAGAAGTTTGAGGGATGTGTGAAGTAAGAGAGGTGTGGAGGGTTCTGACTGGAAGTGGGGATGACTCAGAGGAGTGAAGCCATGAATGTGGCAGGCCTGAGGGTAATAGAAGGCGTCATTGGGGATGAAGCAGTTGAGAGACTAGCTGGCCTCTTGTCCTTGAAGAGATGGTAAACATGATGTCATTATCTCCCAGGACAATAGCCTTGTTCAGTGTGGATGTGATCAGTGTCGGCAAGATGTTTAAACATTCAGTACCTGTGAAGAGCGATGAGTGGGTCATTGCTTCTGAACACAGCCATCTAGGTTTTCTTTGAGAGATTCAGTTATCTAATCTCCTGCCTCCTTCCTTTATCCTAACTCTAGGGATCTTTGAATGCTGCAAACCAGATCTCTTGCTTTCCTATTTCCATAGTATATGTAGTGGTTCATTAGCCTTTTTAATCAGTCGTTTTAATGGCAACCCAAGTTTGGTAATGAGCTTTTAATAATGATCCATCCATGTATGAAGACAAAACGTTCCATACTATGGAACTGGGTGGGGGTTCATCGTGATTTGTGTGCATGTGTGTGTGTTCATATATGTGAAATTCTGCTGTGTAAGGAAATTTTAAACCTGTAATAGTGTGCTACCTACAATGTACTCCCTACAATACATTCCCCCTTCTATGTGTTGTTTTATTTTTGTGTTTGCTTCTTGAGACTCTGTAGCCCAAGTCCACCTGGAATTTGCTATATAGCCTAGATTGTCCTCAGGTATATGGCAATCATCCTTCCTTAGCTTCCCAAGTGCTGGAATGATAGGCATGAGCTAGCTACCCAGGTCTTGACTATGATTAAAAGGCCAGGGTTCCCTTGTAGTCCTTTAGCCCCACAAAACTGATTGTCCTCCCCTGACTGGTGGCTGATGAAGGAGCATTTATTTTTCTAGATGACACATCTTCTATCACACAGGGTGTTTTTCTTTTTGGACCTTGACAGTGCTCCTATTAATGGGTAGTGTCTGTTTGTGTGTTTCCTTTGCATCTTGGCAGAACTTTTGACTACCACAATCAGCGAAATGTGTCAGAATGGACACGATTATTTCTGAAACTAATCAAATAAATACTATGTGCCCTTCTTTTGTTTGCTCTGAGCCCATGCTCTTGGAACTCATCCTCCAGGCTGGGAGCATGCTCCTCTTTCATCTCATGTGTGAGATCACATCAGAGAGTACATGTTAATGACTGTTGGACCGTTCAGTTGAGGGCCCAGCAAGCAGCTGGTACCAAGTGCCAGATGTGTGAAACAAGGAACAAAGGCATTTCCACACTATTCCAGCCCAAGCCAGGATAAGTTACTCCTGTTATACCCTGACCGACTCTTTGCCAAGAGGGTCTTTGGGTATAAAAATTTAAGTGTTTAATTTGTTAATTAGCGAATGATAACCACATCTTCAAAGCAGTCATGTAATTGTTAGAGCTAAATGTTTGGGGGTCCTTAGTGTGGTGCGTGTGTGGTTTGTGTGTGTTACCTATGAGTTTATTAACATATGAGCTTCTTTCTGATTTAATCAAGTTTATACTAGCCATGAGCTGAATTTATTCTTAAGTACTTTCAGGGTTGTTAATGGCTGACAACTGTTATGGAACTCCAGACAACTTGAGCACATCTCTAGGGCAGATCATCCAGTCTGGGCAGATTCCAACTACACTGCATTTAACAATTGCCAGTTGTTCCAAATTCTCTGCACATTCTTCTGGATCATCCATAGCTACACTCCCTGAGTATTTTTGGATCAACAGATCTCCTAAGCTGACTTATACCTCTTCCTGCTTGACTCCCTCGCTCAATACCTACCTTTTTTCTTCCCTTAGATCTTGGGTTGGATAGCTTACTTGGCAATGGCTTCTTCACCCCATCTGCTCCTGGATTTTGTTTTTTTCCCTTTTTTATTTAATATTTTTCATTTCACATACCAACCCCAGTTCCCCCTCCCTACTGTCTCCCATCCTCCCACCTCCCTGCTTCCCACCCCCATCCACTCCCCAGAGGTGGTAAGGTCTCCCTGGGGAGTCAACAAAGTCTGGCATACCATTTTTTTCCCATAGAGTTTCTATATACTATTGAGCTGAGTTTAATTTTGTCATAAAAATCTCAGCTTTCTGCATTTTCTTTTAACTATCCTTGTATTAGGAACATTTTTAATCACATGTATACAGCATTATCACAGTACCTCTTTGTGTATTACAAGTGTTTAAATCACACACACACACACACACACACACACACACACACACACACACACACACACTGGCATGCTTTGTATTTCCCTCAGAACACACTGTCAAATATATAATGAGAAACAAAAAATTCTTTGTAATGGGTTATAATATCAAAGTGCCCTTAGGAACAGATTCTCATATCTTATAATCCTTAAAGTCTGGAAGATTTTGCAATTGTTTAACTTAAAGGTTTCATACAAGAATTTAAATATATATCCTCCTGTCTTGCTCTGAAGAGACACAGAGGAAATAATCACACAACTTACTCAGCCACTCATGCATTATTTCTTCTTCTGCTTGAAGTCTGCCAGGACATGTTTCAGAATGCAAGGCATAGGCAAACTTGCTAGCACAGTTCTTCCTTTTGCCACCTCAGGTACGTATAACGTCACAGGAATGTTTCTGATAGTCTGTATAGATCCACTCATCTCTACATGTTTTGCTTTACAAAATAAAAGCCTAGAGAAATAATCTGCCTTCTCTTAATGAAAAACATCCCCAAAGTTATTAGTGACTGCAGAGAGAAAACCAGGAGATAAATCTTTGTGTTTTGACCAATATACCTTTTTTATGGGGGGCGGGGGGCGATTCCTTAAGAGTTGTTTTTCTCTTTGTTTTCTTAAAGGTGGACGACTGTCACTAAAAGAAATAAACTCTGGTAGGAGAAACAGATGAATGTTTCAACCTGGTGCTATTTTGCTTTTGGCCCAGAAAGGGAAAACACGCTTTTGTTAATAGATTTTTTTTTTCTCTCCTGTCACATGTACCACAGGTTATAGAACACAAATGATGGCAAATCTCCTGCTCTTTGCATTAGAAACAAATAAACAAAAGAATGTCAACCAAACAAAATAATATGATTTATAATTCTCTACAATTGCATCTCTTTCCAGTAATATATAATCACACTGCCTCTCTTATTTTTACAGCTTGGAAGGGATGGAGGAAATCACATTTTTTTTTAACTTTTGCTGATAAAATATAATAAGTAGAATAATAAAATCCATCCATTTTCTTGAGTGGATTGTGGAGAAGGAACAAAATTCTGTGGCTGTTTATTAATCACTTGGATTGTAAATGCAGAATATTCGACTTAAGCTCAATCTGTGCCAAAACAAATATCCCCATAGCAAGCTCTGTATTAAAGCCATTTTTCTCAGATTAAAATCATCCAAGCACTGCCTTTGGTGCTGTGATTGCTCAGGGTTCTGGAAACTTCCTGGAGACTTTGGCTCTTTCCCAGCTGCTTAGATACTCAGAACTCCTTATCTGGGGTCTCCCTTAAACTCCAGCTAGAAAGAGTGTGTGATTTCAGTGGCCATTTGTAGAGACATTGAAGATCCGTGGAAACCAATGTCAACCTTTTCATGTAATCTTTTCTATTATATTTATATCTTTGACAGACTCTATTCAGGGATTTGATATGCTTTCTGCTTTGTAGTGTGTCTCAACTACCCAGTCAACACTTCAGTCAAAGCTATTATTTATTGTATGAGAAATTATAGGAAGTGAGATGCCTATTCAACTAAAGCTTGCTGACTAATATGGATACCATATATTAAACAAACATCTAAGCCACATATACAATTATATGCATCCCACATAAATTCAAATGTGTAAGTATAATATATACTGTAAATAAGAGAGGAGAGAGAAAGGTATCATGATAACAGTGAGGAGCTTATAAAGATATAGATGATGTAGAGTATAATTGGATAAAGCTACTTCAAATACAATAAGAAGTAAGGGCCTTTGGAGAGGTTGCTATGTGAATTGATATTTGAAAAGGGCAGCAGACAGCATAAGCTAGAGAAAGAGGGTTTCGAGTAGAGCATCCAACAAATAGACATTTCCGGTGGGACACAGACAAAGGATGAAGAGGAGAAAGTTGAGATAAGAAGGAACATGGCTGTGGAGTAAAGGGGCTGTCTGATTCTGTGTGGCGAGATGGCATGGGGGAGTTTTGAATGTGGCAGTGATGCATCTAATTCACAATTCAAAGAGAACACTTCAGCTGCCTTGTGAATAGATGTAGTAGCTAAAGCAGAGCAGAGTGATTACAGAGCAGAGTCAGTCACAGTAGTATAGAGAAAGATGGTGGTGCCTAGGATGACAGTGATCAACGTGAAGAAGACTGAAAGTAAACAGATGAGATTTGATGATGGAGGGGTCACAGAGCATGAGGGTATGGTACACTTATGGACAATGCCCAAGTGGTATTTGCCTTCATGTGGTATGAGAACATTTCTTTACAAAAATGGAACTCTAACAAAAGACAAGGACAGAAAGGAAATATTTGCATAGAGGTATATTTTCAGACATCCTATATCAGAGAGTCTTTGATGTAGCTGCTAAGGTCTCTAAATGCGATTGTTAAGCAGCTCAACAGGGAAGATTTAGGCAGAGGGATCATCAGCATAGGAAAGGTACTACCTGCCTTGAGGAAGGACGGAAGGAAGACAGACCAGGACTGAGCTCCAGGATCGCACACTCAGAGGCATCTTGAAGAATTAGCAAAGGCATAACTGGGAGCTGCAGCCAGGGAAGTGGGAGGAAACTGCAGGCTGTGGCGTGCTGGAGGGGACAGTGGCTCAAGGTAAGGGAAGTGAAAGGTGAAGATTTGGTGATTAGCTTCTGCTGTTGCTTTGGTGGAGTTGGGAAGCATTAAGGCAAGAAAGAAAGGATGTCAGAGTAAAATATAGTATAAAACATCGTGTAGTGTGTATGTTAAGCAGTAACTTGTGCAGATGTCTAGGCTTTTGCTTCAAGAGTTGAGGGTTCAACTTTGTTTTGTGAATAGGGTTTTGAATGTAGATCTCAGCTCCTCAGTTATAAAACACGAGTATTGGTTTGGAATACTTAGAAGCTGATTTTAAAGGATATGCATGTAGTAATTTGTAATAGTTTTTGGCCAATAATGTATCCTCAATAAATATTAGATATTGAATTAGATCTTCTGAATGAACATTGGCACAAAACTTGAAACCCTACTCATACATGAATCTCGCACTTGCACGTAGAGTCAGGAGTGAAATATTGGGGAGGTTTTCATGACTGGAATTCTTAAGAGACACATGCCTGTCACCCCGTATCTATGTGTCTCCTTGAGAAGGCTCCAGAATGTCGTTGGCAGCTATGGGAAACAGTAGAGCATCACATGCTTCACACTTAGAAAATCGAAAAGCAAGAGTGGGGTTGTGAGCTGCTGTGGTTGAAGGAGTGTTGATGTCACTGTGTTGGGATCATGAACCATTCTTTAGGTCTTAGAGACAGCCAATAAGCCTTAGGTCATTGGAGAGAGTTCAGAACCAAGCAGAAAAAGTCTGTGAGAAGTAGTAGACAAATGAATACTTCTGGGATATAGAAGAATAGATTGCATTGTTCACACAATGATAAGTGCACAGCTAATACCTCAGAAATTGCATATTCACACCATGGGGATTGCCTGTTCACATCATGATTATTGCATAACTCACATTAGGGAAAACGTCCAGCTTATATTTTTTGGAATTGTATGGTTCCCATCATGGACATTGCATGGTTTATATGGTAGGTGTTGCATACTTCACATGGTTGGAATTATATAGTTCACATCATGGGAAATGGATCGTTCACACCATCAGAACTGCAAGGTTTACACTGTGGAATTGCATGGTTCCCTCCATGGGGATTGCATGGAGGGTCCCAGTGGGAAAGACTCCCAGAACCCAAGACAGTAGCCATAGACTATTTAAACAACGAAACCTCCTGCCACTCAGTATGACGAGAACTTTCCTGCAAGTTGACCATGCTCCCTCCTTGTCCATGACAGAGTCAGGAGGAACAGAAGTGAGTGAGAGATATTAGAAAGACCGCACGACAGTGGGTTCCTTGACTTCACAAGGGGTTACCTCTCACGGAGCGTGGAGGAAAGGAATCTGGTATTCATATGAAGACTGCCATTTCTTACAGTGCATTGGACATCCAAAGAATAGCACTTCAGTTTCTGTGGAAGAAGAGCCTCCACGGATACATCTCTTTTGGGGACTACAGTTGACCTTCTTGGCCTTAGTCCCAGGTCTCGCTGTGTAGTTAAGAGCACACTTCTGCAGAGACTACCTGGATTAGGATCTCATCTCCCTCACTTACCAGCTGTGTGGCCTCGTTCAGGCTTTCTAACCTTTCCGCTTCTCATTAGTGAACTGGGACAGGATGCTGTTTCTTATGCTTTGTCATGTTTGCATGCATTAAACAAACTAATGTGTGAGAAGTTTAGAGATGTGCTCATTAAAGAGTAAATACTGGTAAATATTATCAATTGTTATCGTTTTTGCTGATAGGGTTCAACAAAATCATGCTAATTAATAAGCTATGCTGATGTTTCTAACGGCAGTAAGGACCCAAAGATGATGTCGTAGAGATTTTGATGAACAGCATCACGGTGCTGGATAACACAAATTCTACTAGATGCTGGCAGTGGCGTAGTGGTTGGCTTGCAGCAGTTGCAGCCTTTGTGTCCCTCCATAAGCCCAGCCTGTCTGCATCTAAAAACCTTCCTCCATCCACATCAACACAGGCCGATTTAAATTCACCCTCCTCTCCCGATGAGCAGTTACACTGGCTCAGATTTTATTTTCCTATTCCGGTTCTCAGCCCTGTTGCAGATGACAGCTGCCTGGAGGACTGTGACCCCAGAAACATGTGCTTCAGCAGCAGGTAGGCTGCTGCTGCTTGCAATTCTCCGGCTCCCTGTACTTGCTGACTCAACAAACAATTCCCCCAAACTCTCGAAACTTCAGGAGAGAGGCCAGCGGCTACTGTGGTGGTTTGGGCATTCAATTCCCCTTTCATCCTTATAAATAAGTGTTTTGATTTGAGGCCAGGGCCCATTTCTCTGGGAACCTGGCTCTCTCTGCTTATAAATCCAGAGTGTCAATCTTCCCTGCCGTCAACCTTTAACCAGAGCCAGTTGCACAGGGATTTGAGTTGCCCACTTGGGTGTCCTCGGGCTGTTTCCTTTCTGGTTTGTCTGGTTTGGGCTAAAAGTGCTGGGATCACATTCCAGGCGGCATTAAACTTCCTCTCCCCAATATGTTCATGCTCACAACCCCTTGGAGTTTGACAAATTGTTTCCTTCTCACCAAAGCTGGTTTAGCTTGGCAAATCTATCAGACCTGCCACAATTTCACAGAGAAAGTTAGAGAGGGGAGGATGTCTAGTCTCAGCTGATAGCTGGTTTTTAGGAAGAATGCCTACATTTGCAGTGTTCGGATGAGGAACGCAGCACAGATGGCAACAATGGCAAGTACCATTATCATTATGCTTTAGGCTACCTCTCCTAGAAAATGCTCTAGACTGCATTTCAGAGGCGCCAGCCTCGGTCACAGTTTACACTTTTCCATTTTACTGTGAATCAGGCACAGTGGGTTTTGTATATGGTGATGCATTAGATGCAACCATTCAATGAACTCATTTGGTGTTTAGGGGTTACCTGAAGACACTGAGGAAACTGATTTCAATTTTCTCATCGAGAGCACAGCAATGAGAGAATGAGGGTTGTTCCTTATAGTTCTTTATGACCAAGGTGTTGAGATAACACACAAAAGTAATAGAGCACAGCACTTAGACTAGGGCACCAGCAACCAGAGGAGCAAGCAGTGGCTCTGCGAACACAGTAGAGGGGGCATGTTGGGACTGGTTCCCAGAATCAGAGAAGTTTTGAAAGGAGGTCATACTGGAGACAGACTTTAGATTATAAGCAGATGTTTATATTAGATGGTAAAAGGGCTTGTAGGTGTAGGGGCACGCTTGGAAAATGCTGTTTAGGAAGGGAAAGAAGGATTTGCCCAGTGTAGGGTTCCATGGAGAGCAAAGAATGAAGACCTTGAGCTGAAAACTAGGTAGCAGTTCTCAGCCAGTAACAGGATCAGAACTGAGAGTTAGTGGAGGGCAGAGGGGCCATTCTTCCACAAGCCGAAGGTTTGGATCTTAGACGCTAGCACTCTAATGTTCTTCCCCGCTCCTCTTATTAGTCAGGGTTCATTGCTTTTTGTTTGTTTGCTTACTTTTTCTTCCAGTTGAAACCTATTTCTGTGGAGTTGTGACTAGAGGCCTTGCCTAATAATCGGAGAGCCAATCTTCTTTAAATTGTCGTGTTTCCGCTGTAAAGGTCTTCCATTCGAAAAGCCTGAACATCATAGGCCAAGTTTCAGCAAAGCTGCCCCAGAACGGCATTCCTCATACAAACATCTGTCCTGGGTGGCGACTGTCTCACTGCTTAGCAGTCATTTCCTGTGCTGCTCTCTCCGGCACCTGACCCAGTAAGGGTTCTCCAGGCTCCAGCCCAGAAGTCATCTTTTCTTCAAATCGTCACTTCTTTCTCCAGATCCTTGATATTTTCTCTCTCTGATCAAGTGGAGAAGCTACCTGCACATGCAGACGGTTGGACTGTGGGCATTGCCTTTTTTTTGTTTTCTGTTTCAGGAGCGCAGGTTTTATAACATAATTCTGTTGACTCGTCAGTGGGTGCTACTTGACAGTTGCTTGACTTTGCAATGCTCTGTTCAGTTTTCGAGCTTAATTGGGTAGGATAAATGCTTACTGATGTGTGGGTAGTATCGCAGCTACGTGTCTTTACTTTAAGTGAAAATTCAGAGAAGCGAAGAGAATTTTCTTTATGGCTCTGTGGCTGTCAAGAGCCACCAGCCATTCTTCTTGGAAACCATGACATGTTTTAAATCTCTGACAAGGGAAAGCGGATTCTGACGTGCTTCCTCAGGAAGCTCTTCCTAGTGGCTTCATGTGACCTCTGTCCTATGGTGCCACTGCCTCATGCCTCCTTTATGGAATGTGTGGGTTCTGAAAACTTAACTCTACTGCAAAACAACTCTACAGATTTTCAGTATAGTGGTCCCTCTTTATCCGCAGGGGTTCTAAAATCTAGAGTGAACATCAAAAACTGTAGTGACAAACCTTGTATGTTGTTCCTGTTTTTCCTGTACATCCATTGTCATGATAATGTTTAATCTATAAATTAGGCACAGTAAGAGCCTGATAGCAAGCTACTATGTGATAGAAATCTTATGGCAATATGTAATAATTAAAACTATGTGGATTTATCCACTCTCAAAAGGCTTTACCCTTCTCACTTTCTTCTTGTGATGGTATGAGAAGACCTAGAACCAACACCATGAGCGAAAGCCTGGGAATGAAACCAAGGCCATTAGTTTTAATGGTCAAGTTGTCACAATCAGGAAGCTCTTGGGAGCAGTGTCTCTGTGAATGTCTGTGGGAGATTGCCTTGATCACAGTGCTTGAGGTGGGAAGGTTGACCCTGAATCTGGGCTACATTCGGCTTGAATAAAAAGGAGACAAATTGAGAACTAGGGAGCGTATGTTAATTTGCTGTTCTCTGGTCTAACCTGGCTGTGACCAGCTGCTTCATGTTTTTTGCCACCTTGGCATCCACGCAGGGTGGGAGTGTGAGTGGAGTAAACCTCTCCCTTACATTGCTCTGTTAAGGACATGAACATTTTGTGACAGCAACAGAAAACAGAAGCAGGCTACTCTGATGTGGTAGCAGGCTGTAGTGATATGATTTAAACACAGCCTTGCAGGCCCTGAATAAGTCATTGATAACTGAGAAGACCAGTGACCCACAGATGGCTTTCTCTGCATCAGAGCAAGGTGACAGGCCAAGAAAGACTCCTGTGTGAGATTTCACCACTCTACTTAAAATGCTGCTTAACGGAGCACAGATATGTTGTGTCCCTTTCTTCTCCCGCCGCTGTGACAAGCCACCCTAAGAAAAGCAACTTAAGAGGCTGAGTACTTATTTCAGCTCACAGTTCCAGGGTGCGATCCCTCATCCCAGGGAAGTCAAAGCAACAGCAGGCCGCATTTATACCCACAGTCAGGAAAGCCCAGACTGTAAATGCATGCTGCTGTTCAGCCAACATTCTCTATTTACAGAGTCCGTGGTCTTCACAAGGGATGAACACCACCCACAGTGGGCAGCTATTCCTTCTTCAATTTGCACAGTCAAAATAACCTCCTGCAGACACGGTCAGAGGACTTTATCCCAGGTTCTCAGGTGATTCTTGATTCTGTCAAGTTGACAATTAACAATGACAATCACACATTGTTCTTTGTTGGAAATTTTTATTTAATAATATCTGGACCAGAGTTCACCATTTGTTACTGAAAATTCTTGAGCGAAAAAATTATATAAGGGAAAACAACCGAATGAAAAATAAGCTTGCTCGACTTATTCAATACATGAGTTATGAGGCAGGATAATGCCATAGGTAATTAGATAAAATGGTAGCTTATGCTAATGGGCCACTGTATGGAAATTCTGAGTATCACTTGTGGCTTATCCTTCTCATAAAGCAGAAGGACAAAATGACAACAATCTGTACAAAAGTTCAGTGCTTTGGGAACAATGGGAAGTCCAAAGACAAGCATGGCTTCTGGACATGCCAATGAGTTTCAAAAACAAAATACACCCCAAGCTAACTTAACACCTATTTCAAGAAGAAATTAGGCTCAGAGACCGAAGCACAGCAAGTGGAAAGAGGCAGCCATGAAAGTTTGGTCTTAATTTATGTTAAGTGGACAATGATTGATGTCGAATTGCTGAAGAATGCCTAAGACATGACCTACCACAGTCACACACATATCAGAAGAATTTATTGTAATTAATGGTATTTCTCTGAGAATAAAAAAAAAAAAAAGATGAGGAGCTTGCATTTCCTCTAAAACGCTAACTGTGTCATTTGCTTCAGGAAATAATTACAGTACCCAAGCTTGCTAAATGGCAATGTTAAACATGTAGGGCTTACAAACAAGGCTCCAGCTACAGGAGGCTTGTATTTAATTTGCAACAAGACTACGGACTCCCGGTCCCTGTACTGCATACACAGGCCCACTATGCTCTATTGGTCCATGTTTGAGCGCTACAGGGAACAGAGCAGTAGACATCTTTAATGCCATCCTGCACCAAATGTTGAGAGGGGTCCTTAAGAGATCTGATGATCACTGGCAAGGTTTTACTTTTTTATGTGGTTTTTTTTTGATGCTTTATACCCACTTTATCTAACCCTTATAACCACCCTAGGTATAGAATTAATATTTTTTGTATATAGATCTTTTAAATGTTCTTGTCTTTTTTGTTGAAAATAGGTTCTTCCCTCATACAGTATATCTCGACCACAGTTTCCCCTCCCTCCACTCATCCCTGCCCCCCATATGCCTTCTCCCCCAAGTCTCCTCTCCCTCCTTCTTCAGAAAAGAGCAGGTCTCCAAGAATGACAGCTAAACATGACACAACCAGGTCCAGTGACACAGGACAAATGCCCTCATATTGAGGCCAGACAAGGCAACCCGACACCAGGAAGAGTCCCAGCAGCAGGTAAAGGAGTCAGAGACACACCCACTCCCACAGTTAGGGATCCCACAGAGACACCAAGCCGACAGCCACGACAGCCATAAAATATATGCAGAGAAGCTGGTGCAGACCCATGCAAGCCCTGTGCTTGCCACTTCTGTTTCTGTATGGAGCAGGGACAGGGGATGTCAGTGAGCTTACTTACATCAGGTCATACAGCTTTTGAATGGCACAGATAAGACAGGGTCCAGATGCTAGGGTCTTCCACCTGCCCATCTGGAGGGAGAAAGATCAGCCAGCTGCTAAAGAGTGGATCATTATCCTTGACCTGGGAGCTGCCCACTCAGCACCATTTTAGCCCTGACTCCTGGATTAGGCAGAACCCACTGCATGACTCAGTGCCCTTTCTTGTTAAGTGTGAAGAATACCTTTATTCCAAGTACAAATTTGGCAGGCTAATTTGGCCAGAGCAGTACAGTAAGATTAATGCTATGTTACTCTGTAGTATTGTGTGTCTAATGCTAATATGATATACAGCATGAGTGTGGGTGAGAGTTTTAGCTTTGTTTTTTTTTTTTTTTTCCAGGAGTGGTCGATTTGAATTGATCCACTCACACCGTCTCATCTCACAGACATTGGCACACAGACATTTTTGTATATTACAGCCATGGGTGATACAGCTCTCCACAGCTATGGTCCTCCTAGAAGGCACACTGGACTGTGCTAACCTTAGCAGCACTTTGGAAAACAAGCTGTTGACATAGTCCACCTCAGGACATTTTTGTTTGTTTGCTTGGTTTTGTCTGTTTTTTATTTGTTTGTTTTTGTTTTTCAAGACAGGGTTTTTCTGTGTAGCCTTGGCTGCCTTGGAACTCACTGTGGAGACCAGGCTGGCCTTGAACTCACCCGCTTCTGCCTCCCTAGTGCTGGGATTAAAGGCGTGTGCCACCGCCTCCTGGTCACTTTAGGATTTTATTTCACTCTTTGTAAATGATTTATTTAACTTTTATGTCTATGTAGGTGTTGTGTGCATGGGTGTATGCTGGGGGTGTTCAAGTGTTCAGACGTCAGAAGAGTGCATTGTATCTTCTTATACTGGAGCTATAGGCATTTGTGAGCTGCCCAAATTGGGCCCCTGGAAAAGGACTCGGGTCCTCTTGAAGAGAAGCAAGTGCTCAAAAGTGTTGAGCCATTTTCCCAGCACACTCTTGTGTGTCTTTTCATTCAAGATGCTGTGACACACATACCTGGGGCTGTAGCTAGTTTTGGTTAAAATACCTGTCTCTAACTCCAAGGGATTATGGGATACTTATAGCTCTATCATATTTTTTGCTGTTGTTTTTGTTTCTTTATTACACAGCTAACTTCTTCTCAGAGGGAGCTTTCCACCAGCACCAAAGGCCACTGGATCTGCCCTTGGGCTGCCATCAGGACACTGGGTTCCCTTGGTCATCGATGACACTCCATCTTTGCGATTTTATTTCTTTGTTGTCTTTCCATCATTAGACCAGAAATGCCTTCTCAGTTACAGGTCTCTTATCATGGTCATAGAATGGAAAGGAATGGTGTGTGATTGACTACACATCACTAACATCAAATCTACCAGTCAGACCATACTCTCTCAGCATACTAATGACAGGACCACTATCCTTTATATCAGGGAGACACTAACTGCCTGCCCCCATGATTCCCCAAATGAGAAGTTCCAAGAACAACTTCAAAGAAGTCAGATAATTGGCATCGTATATCAAATTAATATATATTTACCCCAGTAAGGGACTGTCTTGTGTTTCCTTTGCTAAGTGTACTTTGTGTGAATAATGAGCAAAGGGATTAATGAGAAAATGACTTAACTTTTAAGGCTTCTGCATTATTCTCCCCCAAGGAAATGGCTCCATAATTTCCAGAGCCGCCACAACTGTCATCCTGAGTGTGATTCGGTTTCTCAGGTAGAAGTCACACAGCTCCTTTAATGGAGCGTGCACTATACACAGAGAGTTGATAAACCTAATGGCTAGGAAAGACATCCCTGACTTTCTTGACTTTGGACTGACTTCCAGAACCTACAGCATGAAGAAAGTCAGGGAAATTTCAACTATATACTCAGCATTCTTGCAGAAACTCTACTTGCAGTTTCAGAAGAGTTAGAAGTAGTAGAAAAAAGGTCTAAGAGATCGTTGTTCAGAGCACTGTCTACTTCCCCAGAGGGCCTGGGCTCGATTACGTGCATCCACATTGTACCTTACAATCATTTGGCATCTCATACCCTCTTCTGGCTTCTGTGAGCACAAGGCACATGCATACATAGTTCATAGACATATATGAAGGCAAACCATCCATAAAATTAAACAAAGCAAAAAATCTTTAAAAAATAGAAAATTGTCAAGGGGGGACATTTGCTGAGTAGAGATATACCATCAGAAGGGAGTGCATAATGAAGACCCTCCCTAGGTTAGACAGACTGCAGACACCTTTCAAAGTCCTGACCCTCCTTCTTATTACTGTTTAAGACTTGCTAAGCATAGAAACATATTACCTTATGCATTACTTTGCAACAGGAATAAGTAAAACAACAGGTGGTAACCCACGGTAAAATGACTATCGAGTAGTAATGTTCCCTGCGCCTCCCTATATTTGTGAGTGTTCCACACCCTTCTGTCTTGAAAAATCTATGTCCAGTTTTGCACACAACTGGGGCTGTATAGCTATCTGTTAAGCCTGATAGAAGGATCCTATCTGTGTCATTTCTTGATCCTTCAAATTGAATAACTGGTCCTTCTTGGGTTTTAGTCCACACAACACCTTGCATTATTCATTATTTATGTATCTGTCCTTTATTATCACATATCCTTTGGAACAATATTCTTTTGTCATATTCTTCTCCGACATCTACAGCAAATGGTAGAAGGTTGAATTATAAGTGCTGAGACACTCACTATTGGGCTCTTCTTGTTTAATTCAAAGTGGGACAATTTGGCAAAGTAAAATGTTTTAGAGAGGACTAGGATGATGTGTTCTGATTTGAATCTGATTTCAGTATGTCCCCCACAGAACATACTGTTTGAACAGTATGGTCTCAGATAATGACACTATTGCACTGTTACATATGTATATGAGTAAAGTGCCATATCTATCTATCTATCTATCTATCTATCTATCTATCTATCTATCTATCTATCTATCTATCTACCTACCTACCTACCTACCTACCTACCTACCTACCTACCTATCTATCTATCTATCTATCTATCTATCTATCTATCTATCTAATCTATCTACCTACCTACCTACCTACCTACCTACCTACCTACCTACCTACCTATTTCCCTAGACACTATATATTCATTAAAAAATAAGTTCAAAAATTATATATAATATGATTTTGTATGTGCCTGAGTGTATTTATGTGCACCACATGTGTAGCTAGGCCAGAAGAGGGAGTCAGATTCCCCTTAGAACTAGAGCTATAGGTAGTATTGAGCCACCCAATATGAGTGCTGTGATCTGAGCCTAGGGACTCTGGAAGAGCAGTACGTGCTCTTAACCGCAGAGCTGTCTCTCAAGGCCCAAGTGGTGCTATTTCTGAACTTCTGGAACCTACTGGAGGAAGTAGGTCATGGGGTTATGGTTTTGAGAAATATTGTTAAGCCAAGTTATTTCTGGGGAGGGAAGTGAAGGAGAAATGAAAAGGGCAATTTAATTTTTGTATTTTTTCGTTCCAATTTTCACAAGAAATATGTATTTGTGTGTTATTTGGCATTTAAAATGGTTTTTTGAGTGGCAAAAGAAAAACGAAAATCAAGGGAAAATTCTCTGAGAAAAGAGGCAATGCTGTGTTGTAGTCTGCTAGCTGTCCTTGGAAGTCTTTAATTTCGACAGCTAAAGTCTCTATCCTACCAACAAAACAGAAGCATTTGTAAATACATAAACCGATCAATATTAAGAGCCTTACGGATGGTCTTCACATATTTAGCAAATTATGTTCATAATATTGAATGAATACTGAATTGATATTAAGTGGTATGGATTCCCAATAAAGATCTTGCATATTTTATGTAAAAAAGATTTTGAAGATTATACCTGGTCCTTGGTTTCTGTTTCTCTTCTTCTTATCCTCCAAAAAGTAAAGAATAGGTTTTGTCGCCCGATCCTCTCACCAGTTCCTGCAGCTACCATGTTCTGCCTCAGGGTATGGGGACCAGGCAGCCATGGCAGGAACCCTCTGCAATATGGATTCAAATGGATATTTCTTCCCTCCATTTCTGTCGGTTATTTGGTCAGGGCTAATGAAAAGCTAAGTGATCCTACAGGATACAGGGAAAGGAGAATGTGGTCAAAATCAAGGCCAGCCAAACTCTGGACTGTACTTCTAAATGAAGTGAAAAAAAATGCAGAAACAAGTGGTACCTCATGATTGGAAGGAACTGTTTATCCACATCGGGTCTCAGATTATGAAAAACTTGTGCGCCCTTTTAAAGATCATTTGAATAGCAGCCGCCGTCCTTGAGAACAAATTCACCTCTATTAAGGGCAACCCGGTAAGCCAGAGAGCAGGGATGAAGGATGAGTAAAGTGGTTTCCATCTGTGCTTCAGGTGAAGAGGTCATGCGGTGAGACATAGGGGATCCATCTGGGGTTCTGGGGCTCTGAATGGGGGTGCTATTGTTTGGTGAAGGAATAAACACACCTGTTCCCCGAGTTTGCCAGGATAGCCAATCTGTTTCATATTTTAAACTGAACTCAATTATAAAATCAACAGACCTCTGTGGAATAGAGGTGAGTCAGGGCCATATCCTGCTTTCCAAATTAGCACAGTTTGATAGCAATGCCCAAGCTTGTACTTTTGTCAAATGTGTGCGATGGAGAGCCCAGCAGCCTGGACGCCTGCATGAAGATATTTGGCTGGCTCTCATTTCTTCCTATTGACTCGTACTTAGGATCCTCAGCGATGGAAAACCAAAATAAACTAACAACAGAATCTTAGAAAGTTGCATGGTGGTAGACTATGCTAAGACAGTAGGGGAAATTATCATAGGTATATTTCTTATGAATATGGAACAAAAGAAATAAGGCAAGTCTTCAAAGTTTGTTTCTTGATTTTTTTCCACTATTGTATAAAAAATTATTATTTATAAATAGGCATGCATATGGTGGTGGTAGTGGTGAGTGTGTGTCTCTGTGTGTGTGTGTCTGTGTACTGAATGAGGAACAGGCTTGGTGGTAGTATTCACTGATCTTGTAACTATGTACCAATATCAGTTGTTTCCTTCATTTTTACATAATAAAAGTTCATAATAACTTAGAGTTTTTGAAATATTCTTATAAGGTAGTTTAATACTATTTATTTTTTTGAATTTATTTTCATAATGTGTCTTTTTTAGGAGTAAGATTTGGAAAACCTGTAGGTACAAGTGTCTGTGTGGTCTGGAATTCCATCAAGAGCCAGCAGTTACTAAGTGAAATACAGGGAGCAAGAGAACATCTCCATAGAGAACACCTTCCCGTAAATTTCTATAATCTATTTTCACCCCTTAGTTTTGGCAATATGGAGATGGAACCCAGGGAATTGTATATGCTAGGCAAATGTTTTATCACTGAATTATGTCTCCACCCACACTTTTATTCTTGTAAGAAACTGACTCCTACATACCCAAAGACCTAGACAAGGCTAAACAGCAGCATTCAGACCAAGTTCCATTGTCTGGAGCAATATTATATATATATATATATATATATATATATATATATATATATATATGTATTTTCATATACATATGATGTCCTCTTTGGATTTTCAAAAAAATCTATCTGTCTGTCTGTCTGTCTCTCTGTCTGTCTGTCTGTCTCTCTGTCTGTCTATGTATTTATGTATCTATCTATTTTATATTTCAGCTGCAGTTACAGTTTCCCCTCCCTCCTCTCCTCCCAGTCAGTCCTCCCACATCTCTTCTCTGTTCCCACCTCCCAATCCGCTTCTCCTCCATTTCTGTTTAGGAAAGGGCAGGTTTTCTATGAATATCAACAAAGCATGGCATAACAAACTGCGTAAGACTAAGCACCTCCCCATGTATTAAGGTTGGGCAAAGTGACCCAGTATGAGGAATAGGGTCCCAAAAGCCAATATAAGAGTCGGAGACAGCCTCCATTCCTACTGTTAGGAGCTCCACAAGAAGACCAAGCTATAAAAGATAACATAAATGCAGAGTTACTAGGTCAGCGCCATGCTTACTCCCTGACTGTCAATTCAGTCTCTGTGAATCCCTATGAGCCCAGGTTTGATGATTCTGTGAGTTATCATGTGATGTTCATGACCCCTCTGGCTCTTATAATTTTTTTCTCTATCTTCTGAAGGATTCCCCACGCTCTGCCTTGTGTTTAACTGTGAGTCTGTGATGTGGGATTCCCCTCTGTATGCTGTGATTATCATTGGTTAATAAAGAAACTACTTTGAGCCTATAGCAGAAGAGGGCAAAACAGAGCTATGCAGGGAAAACTAAACTGAATTCTGGGAGAAATAAGCAGGGTCAGAGAGAAGCCATGGAGCTACTGCCAGAGACAGACATGCCGAAACTTTGCTGGTAAGCCACAGATTAATGGATATGGATTAGTTTAGGATATAAGAGTTAGCCAGAAATAAGCTTAAGCTATTGGCCAAACAGTATTGTAAGTAATATGGTTTCTATGTGATTATTTCAAGTCTGAGCAGCAGGGAACAAACAAGTGGCCTTCACACAACAGGTCTGTAATTGTTTTCAACAGTTGCTGGATGAAGACTGATGATGACTGGACTAGACACCAATCTATGAGTATAACAGAATATCATGAGGCATTATTAAATTGACATTTTCCCCCTCCAGGCACATTTGATTCTATCCTAGGTCTCTTGGTCACCTAGCCTTTGGGTCTTGGTGCTCCAAGTATTGCCAGGGGTGGGTTTACTCTCTTGGCATTGGTTTAAGCTATACTGGTCATTGGTGGATCACTCCCCCAATCTCTAGGCCAACCATACCCCAGCACATTCCATAGGCAGAATGGACTCTAGGTAGGTTGAAGGTAATGTGGCTGGGCTGGTTTCCCACGTCCTCCACCTGAAGTCTTGCCTGGTTGGTTACAGGAGATGGCCAGTTCAGGCGATGTCTCCACTACTGCTAGGAGTCTTGTGTACTCACCTCCAGATGTCTGTCAGCTGGACCTCCTGGATCCTCATTGATCCATCCTGTTCACAATGACTATTTCTATTGCGCATTAGCTTGACTCTCCAGGGTGCCTGGGTGTGTCTCCTTCCACAGAAACTTGAGATAATAGAGAAAAAATGTTCTTGTTCTTTATTTCGTATAATCAAAGATCTGACTACTGAGATGTTATTTTTAATCTGTCTTCTGGAAAAAAATAAATTTCATTTATATTTTAACAAATCTGAAGTTTCTGGCTTATCAGTGAAATTGTGGTCAGGTACTGCTAGATGGCCATAGTCTCCCTATTTCTGAATTTGGAAAGCCAGAGGTCACCCTTTCTTATTAGCTATTTTGTTTAGGGGGTTGTCTGGAGCTGCCCGACAAAGAAACCATTAACCAAATGTGCTTATGTAAATAGAAAGGAAAGTAAGCGAAGGGAAAAGTATGGTCAGTGGCATCAGTCCTATTTCAGATCCTCCCCAGCCCCACAGGGTCAGTCTCGGCCTCCCTGGAGACACCACTCGTGCAGAAGGTTTTCTCGTCTTCAGAGAGTTCTAGCCATCAGTATCGCAGAACCTCTGTACTTTAAACAGTTTGAAATAAAAAATCCTTTAAGGAGGCCACTCTAATGTTTTTGACATTTCCAACATCACAGGAAATGAATGTAAGTTTTCTATTTGTTATAGAAATGTTTTCATGATGGTTGAGTAATTGTCTTGTGAATGGAGCTATCTTTGTTTGGTGAATGAATCACAGAACTATCTGATGCATGAGACAGAGAAATGTGACTGAATAAGCCTACGCTTACTCTGGGCTACTACTCTTTCAGACCAGTCCTATGGGCTTTTCTTTTTCTTAAAATGTTGACATTGCTGGCCCTTGATCTTGAGTTCCCACATAAAATAATTTTTTTTTCATTTTCTTGTGCACTGTAGTAAATGCAGAGAAGGTAGGACAGGGTAGACATAGATACTGGAGCAAGTGAGTCTAGAGAATAAACTGCAGTATATTGAATACATGAGCAAAAGCTCTGATGGGGCTGAATAGTCAATGTTTGTTCAATGAAAAGAATTGAAGTAGCTGAGAAATGAATGCCTTAGCTGTGCATCACCATAACAAGTGCTTCCTCGATCCCTCCTTTCTTTCCTTCCCTCTTTTCCTCACTCCCAGCTTCTTTTCTTCCTTCCTGATTTCTCTTCTTCTTTCCTTATTTCATTTATTTCAAATTTCACTCCTCTGCCACAAGCACATATTCATTTTAAAGATTTCTCTTAGTTTAAGTGTGTGTGTGTGTGTGTGTGTGTGTGTGTGTGTGTACATACAGGAGTGGAGTTGCCTAAGGAGACCAAAATAGAATGTCAGATTCCATAGAGTTGGAGTGACAGAAGATTGGGAGCTGTCTGATTAGGGTGCAAGGAACCAAATTCAGATTGCTTGCAAGAGCAGCAAGGGCTCTTAACTGATGGGCCATCACTCCAGTCCCCACAAATACATATATTTTTATATAAATATATATTGTATTAGTTTCTTGGGCATTTTATACAATGTATTTTGATTGCCTTCACTCTGTCAGTTCCTCATAACTCCTGTGAGGCCGACTCTCAGTCCCCTACTTCTGAAAGCTTTGTCTTCTCTCTTTTTCCAATAAGTTAGCAACTAAGCATGTATTTTTTGAATGACAAGAAGATTGGGGGAACAGTTCAGTGAATAAGACAGACACAGTCCCAGTTCTCCATAACTGATCTGTAAGACTCACTGTCAGTAACTATCTTGGTAAGTGTAATAAAGGAGAAATGCGCAATTGTAAATAAGTAAACAAAAATCCTTTTCAGCTGAGAGATTTGACCCACATGAAGGGTAAGAGGTGGAAGAGTAATTTACACAGAAGTACACAAGCATCTGCTGTTTACCTTTTGTTAATTCATGGGCATCCCTTCCTCTCTCACAAGTAGCCCCGTGAAGTTTATTCTTTAAATACATGAGATTGCTGATGCTTCTTTCATGGTGTCTGAATTGCTCTGAGCCTTCCAACTCAAATTTCAAGGTTGGTCTTAAGAATTCCTTCTTTTGGTCTACAGATTAAATACAATCTCTATTAAAATCCCAACACAATTCTTCACAGACCTCAAAAGAACAATATTGAACTTCATATGGAAAAACAAAAAAAAATGAGAATAGCCAAAACAATCCTACATAATAAAGAAACTTCTGGAGGTATCACCATCCTTGACATCAAATTTTATTATAGAGTTACAGTAGTGAAAACAGCTTGGTATTGGCATAAAAACAGACAGATGGATCAATGGAACTGAATTGAAGACCCGGCCATCCATCCACACACCTATGAACACCTGATTTTTGACAAAGAAGCTAAAATTATACAATGAAAAAAAAGAAAGCATCTTCAACAAATACTGCTGGTATAACTGGATGTCAGCATGTAGAAGAATGCAAATAGATTCATACCTATCCCAAGCACAAAAATTCAAATAATTAAGGACCTTAATATAAATACAAACACATTGAACCTGATAGAAGAGAAAGTGGGAAGTAGCCTTCAATGCATGGGCACAGGAGACCACTTTCTAAATATAACACCAATAGCACAGATACTGAGAGCAACAATAAATAAATGGCACCTCCTGAAACTGAGACTCTTCTGTAGAGCAAAGGACACAGTCAATAGCACAGAAAGGCAGCCTACTGAATGGGAAAAGATCTTCACAAACTCCACATCAGACAGAGGACAGATCTCCAAAATATATAAAGAACATCAAAATACCAAATATTCCAATTAAAAAATGGGGTACAGATCTAAACAGAGAATTCTCAACAAAAGAATCTTAAATGGCTGAAAGACACTAACGGAAATGTTCAACATCCTTAGCCAGCAGGGAAATGCAAATCGAAATGACTCTGAGATATCATACCTGTCAGAATGGCTAGAATCAAAAACACCAGTTATAGCTTATGCTGGAGCGAATGTAGAGGAACATTCCTTCACTGCTAGTGGGAATGCAAACTTGTACAACCACTCTGGAAATCAGTATGATGGGAATCAGAAAACTGGGAATCAATCTACTACAAGGCCCAGCAATACCACTCTTGGGTATATACCCAAAGGATGCTCAACTATACTGCAAGGACATTTGTTCAGCTATGTTCATAGCAACATTATTTGTAATATCCAGAACCTGGAAACAACATAGATGCCCCTCAAGTGAAGAATGGATTAAAAAAAGTATGGTACATTTGTACAATGGAGTACTACTCAGTGATTAAAAAAATGACATCTTGAAATTTGCATGAAAATGGATGGAACTAGAAAAAAAACCATACTGAGTGAGGTAACCCAGACCCAGAAAGATGATCATGGTATGTACCCACTCATAGGTGAATACTAAATGTAAAGCAAAGGATAAGGAGCCTATAGTCCATGACCCCAGAGAAGCTAAGTAACAAGGAGAACTCTAAGATAAACATATATAGATCCCCCTGGGAGGGGGAAATAGACAAGATCACCTGAGAAAAATAGGAGCGTGGGGTGGAGAGAGAAAGGAAGTCAGAAGGGGAGGGGAGAGAAGAAAACTAGAGAGAAAGGGATGATGAAGATTGGGGAAGGACAGAGTCAGAGAACAAGGAAAGAGATATCTTGTTAGAGGGAGCCATTATGAGGCTATCAAGAAACCTGGCACTAGAGAAATTCCCAGGAATCCATAAGGATGACCTCAGCTAAAACGCTAAGCAATGGTGAAGAGGGTGCCTGAACTGACCTTCCCCTGTAGTCAGATTGATGACTATTTTAAATGTCATCAAAAAACCTACATCCAGAAAGTGATGGGAGCAGATACAGAGATTCACAGCTGAGCATTGGCTGAGCTCCCAAAGTCCAGTCGAAGAGAGGGAGGAATGAGAATACAAGCAAAGAGGTCAAGTTCATGATTGGGATACCCATTGGAACAGCCTACCTGAGCTAGTGGAAGCCTCCCAACTCTGGCCTGACAGTGAGAAAACCAGCATAGGAACAAACTAGGCCCTCTGCATGTGGGTAACAATTGTATGACTGAGGCCAACTGTGGGGCCACTAGCAGTGAGACCAGGATTTATCCCTACTGCTTGTTATGGCTTTTTGGAACCTGTTCTCTCTGGAAGGATACCTTGCTCAGTCTAGTTATAGTGGGGAGGCCCTCCATCCTCCCTCGAAACAATGTGCTAGACTTTGTTGACTCTGCATGGAAACCTTACCCTCTCTGAGGAGTGGATGGGGGGTGAGAGGGGGAGAAGGTGTAAGGAGCAGGAGGAGGGGAGGAAGTGGTAAATGGATTTGGCATGTAAAATGAGAAAGATAGTTTTTTAAAAAAAATTAGGAAAAAAAAGAATTCTCTGGTGAGAAAACTGGGAAGCAGTGGGGAATGGATGAGGAATGTGTGATGCTGGTGTGAGCAATTCTCCACCCATCACTCAGGAGAGGAGAGGAAAGGGCAGGCATGTGCACATGCGCATGCACGCGCGCGCGTACACACACACACACACACACACACACACTTCTTTGCTGCAATTTTATGCTTCTTGTGACAGCATTGATACTTTGGGCCCATCGATGTTAACTCATTGATCCCAACATAGCTTATTGACAGGATAAAATGAATAAGATGCTAGATTACCATAAATCCCGTTAAAATCGGGATTTGCCCTGACTTCTGCAGCAGTGTTCTGAATTGTTCCTTGTCTCTAGCCATCTCTTATCTTTCCTCTGATTGCACTTTCTTCTCAGCATCTTCATCTTCCACCTCCACCTTCTGCCCAGATTCTGCTCGAGAGTGCCACTAATTGCTGATGTCTATGGAATTCGGAGCAATTGCTTGTCAAAAGGTTTTAGGGCATTCTTTTAATGGTATTGAAATTAAGAAATATGATAATGTGTTATAATATATGAACTTTCTTCCTCCTGCTTGCATATGTGTGTGTCTGCACGGATGCTATTGGTCTGTATTCAGATGTGCTTCTGAACTATTACTTTAGGAATGCAGTTGTCTCTTCAAAGTGGCTATCAAGGGAATTAGAACTCAAATTAAGGATTATTAAAAAGACATTCATGCTGAAATATGTTATTACTGCAGAAGCTGTTCTTGCATTAGCAAAATGAAGCCAGTGAAACAACTGGCGTTTATGACGGAGGCTCTAAATCAAAACTCTGCAAAGTGTTCCTGGTTTTCCACTCTGGTAGCATCCCTCCCTACATTCCTGCCACCACTCAGTAGCGTTCTTCTCCACAGTCCTCTCACCTTGTGATTGCCATCTTCTCCACAACCCTGCCCCAATGAGCTTTTGTAGGTATGCTGCTATGTAAAACACCTGGCAGTTTTGGAAACCTGTAGAATGGTTGGCTCCTAGTTCCCTCATTTTCTTCAAACACTGGCTATGTTTTCATGTTTTCATGTTTTTTTTTTTTTTTTTTTTTTTTTTTTTTTTTTTTTTTTTTTTGAGAATTTGCTCAGAAGGAATTTGAACCCTCTGGGTGCTGTATTTGAGAATTTAGTACTTTGGGCATTTGTTCACTCAATTGTTTGATTTCCAGTATGCCACATTTTGGAACTATTAGATGGAAAGACGCTTCAGGAACAAATCTTTCCCATGTTTTTCTAAACCCTGTCTTCCTCCTCTCCCTGTTGCTTCAGATACTATGCATTCATTTTGCTAGAAAACTCTGCTCAGCCTTTTGATCTCCCTCTTCTCACACTGAACAATGTCACAGATATGCTACATTGTCATTGACAGGCCACCTGACCTTTCTTTTTTTTTTTTTCCTCATGGTTTATTTTTTTTATATTTAAAAATTTACATCTCCTTCCCTCCTCCTCCCCCCTCCCTCCCCTCCTCCTCCCCCTTCCCTCCCCCCCTTCCCTCCCCTCCCCTCCACCCATACCTCCCCTCCCTCCCTCTCCAGGCCAAGGAGCCATCAGGGTTCCCCACTCTATGCTAAGACCAAGGTCCTCCCAGCTCCCCCCAGGTCCAGGAAGGTGATCGACCAAGCTGAGAAGGCTCCCACAGAGCCCGTCCATGCAGAAAAATCAGAGCCCAGAGCCATTGTCCTTTGCTTCTCAGTCAGCCCCCGCTGTTGGCCACATTCAGAGAGATGGGTTTGGTCGGGACCTTTCTTGACTCTGTCCCTCTTTTCCCATTGTTCACCTACATCATTCTTAGTCTAATTCCATGTGTTTCCATCTTACCTGCATTATTGGAATTACGTTGTTACTGGTTGCAGAGCCTCTGGTACTATTTCTCCCTCTCTATTTCTTCCAAAGAGTCCTTCCATTGCAACTTAGAAGAGGTAATTTGATTATATCATGTCCTCATCAAAATTACACCAATTAAAAAGTAAATTGAGATCTTAGATGTTTCCAGGTCATGATGGGCCATTGTGCACATGAAATCAAAGTGTCTGTGAATGTATGCACATGATCTGCTTGTGATAAAGGCAGCCAAAAATACTACCATGGATGAGGAGATGGTTTTGCAAATTCCACTCCTAGATGAGCTATCAGCAATGGATGGTTACTAGGACATGGAGAGTCAGTCTGCTTAAGGGATACAGCTCTTGATAGGTTGCCTGTGTTCCAGTTGATGACTCTATACCCATGCACATAATTCCTGCACTAAGTGCACTCAGTGGGTTTTTAAAAGGAGACTATCAATTTGGGAAGAAAAAAATGATAGATATTAGGGGAAGAGATGAGGGCAGGGAAAAGAGGGTAGATTTGGTCAAACCACATTATAAGAATGCATGCATAAAATTCTCAAACAATAAAAAATAAACAAAACTATGCTATTTTATGCCTTCCACTTGTTCCATATTTCAGTTGATTTCACACTGCTGTGTAGCTTTAATGTAAAATGTTCACTATAACATGGTTTCACTGTGGTATAAGAGGTCTTTCTGTTTATGTGTTGCTTTCATTGGTTAATGAATAAAGAAACTTCCTTGGCCTTTTGATAGGGCAGAACTTAGGTAGGTGTGGAAAACAGAACTGAATGCTGGGAGGAAGAAAGCAGAGTCAGGGAGAATCCAGGGATCCTCCATCTGAGATGGACGCCAGTTAGAATCTTTCCCCGTAAGACACTGTCACATGGTGATATACAGAATAATAGAAATGATTAAATTAAGATATAAGAATTAGCCAATAAGAAAATAGAGCTAGTGGGCCAAGCAGTGTTTTAATGAATACACTTTTCGTGTGGTTATTTTGGGGCTAAGCTAGCTGTGTGGCTGGAACGAACAAGCGGGCCTGCCCCTTGCAACATCACCGTCTCATTTGTACTTTCTCTTCCTCTCTTCTCTTCCACACTTAGAAAATTCATGAGCTGTTGTCTGATAGAAGATTTCACTCTGCTCTCAAATCTTCAGGCTGTGTAGAGACATCTTAAAACTATATTCTCAGGGATAGTGAGATAGCTCTGCAGTTATGAGCCCTTGCTACAGACTCATGAGGATCAGAGTTAGGATCCTAGCACCCATTGTAAACAAATTAAACGTAGTGCATTCTCCTAGACTGTAACTGCAGCTCTGAGGGATCGGATGCCTTCTTCTGGCTTCCCTGTGCAATTAGAAGTGTGTATACTCACACAGACAAACAAACAAATAAATACAAGTTTAGAAAACTAATCCACACAATCACAGAAATCATATTATTCATCCTATTTTTGGTGTGTGAGTACGTGTGTGTGTGTGTGTGTGTGTGTGTGTGTGTGTATCTGTCTGTCTGTTTATAAGTTTTTGTTTTGTGTGTAGTGTATGTTCCATACCTGCATGTGCAGGTATAGTAGTAAGTCCATGTATGCATAAATGTGCAGGCCAGAGGTAGATGTCAGATGCTGTTCTTCAATCGCTCTCTACTTTTTTTTTTTTTTTTTAGATGTCTCGCAAAAGATTTGAACTCAGAGTGAATTGATTTTCTTAGGGTGCATAGCCAATGAACTTCCAGGGCCCACCTATTAACTTCTACCCCATTCTAGTGCTAGAACTACCGAAACACACTACTATGCCTAGCTTTTGATGTGGGTTCGTTCTGCAGATTTGAATTTACGTCTTCCTGCTTATGCAGGAGGTACTCCAGTCACTCAGTTATATTTTCATTAAAAGCAATGATTCATTAATTTGCAGTATTATTACAGTCTTAGGAAATCATTTTCCAGGTCAATTTTCTGGTATTTTTACTAACATCCTAAGAATATCTCCAACTATTAAGGGTCACTTCCCATTTCCCAAGAAACCCCAGAACTCTAAATAACTATATGCTAACCTATCTCTTTTCTCAATGTGTTTGACTAGATATTTCCTATAAATAGAATGTGTGCTTTTTTAACTGTCTTCCTTTTCTGAACATAAGGTTTATAAAGTTCAGCCTACATGTAGCATACACCATTTTTATTTTCTTTTAGC